>NW_026606895.1:0-172500 GCF_029890125.1 Rhinichthys klamathensis goyatoka
TGTGACATTCATGTGGTAAAAACCACTTTTCAAGAACATGTTCAGCATGTGTAACACCTCCTCAGTGAGGCATTAATGCAGCGCTGAAGATGCTGAGCTGGTAACTTTACTGTAATGACTTAACTTTACAGACAGATTATCCTCACTGCTGTCCTTCATACTGAAGGGTCATTAGGACACCGAGGACAGCATATATATAGGACCACACTGATAAAAATCATTCTGTGGTGAATTAAGTAAATGCTACAGAAATCAAATGTAATTTACTTGAAAAGGGTAATAAGGGTAATTTTTCACTTTTTTCCAGCTGTATTTACCGTTTTATCATTTCAATTGTTGTTAGGTTTGGTAACTTGCCATTTGTGACATCTGGATTCATTTTCTACTCAAAAGGACACATTTATACTCAAAAACGATCTAACGAATGTTACCGTCATTATGTATTGTGTACCAAGTATTGAGGTCTCTGTGTTGAGCTGCCAGTTATAACCATTACATAGATACAGAATGTAAAATATTCAATATCTAGATTTTTCTTAGTAAAAGATATACTTTAAAAGTGTGCGTTAATTTAGAGTTATATTGTTTGAGTAAAAAGTTTAGTTTTTTTAATTTAGTTAGTTAAGTAGATGTTACTTAATTCTATATCCTATGTGAAATAATATTATTAAGTAATATTAGTTTATTATTTCAATTAAATGTTTAGTGTCAATTAAATGTCAAATGAATGATAAGTTCAATAGTAAGTCGATTGTACGTGTTAATAACAGATTAGTTATAGTGCAAATTAGTGCAAATTGTTACGAGGATTTTATCAAGTAAATCCTTCAAGTTATTTTTTCATGATTTTGTAATCATTATATTTTATATATTATATTTTATAATATGATTATAAAGATGATTTGTTTTTGTAATATATATATATATATATATTATTCTAAAACAATGGTTTTGTACTCTCTCAGTAATTCAAAGGAAACTCTCATGTCAGGTCAAGTCAAGCTTGTGTCGTGATTCTCCTGTGGAAAATGTAGTGATGTAGAAAACAGTAAGAGGACGAAGCCCTGAGGCTCCGACTGAACACTGTTGAATCACAGCGCTCTTCTGCACTCATGCACAAACACACACACACCAGTTATTTGTGATAAATAATGATTAAGTAAATCTAAAGGTATTTATTATTTTAGGTAACGCAGCATAAGCTTGTTGTTTTGGTTCAGGATGAACTGAGGCTGCTGCTGTTTGTTTGCAGGCGGTGCTCGGCTGTCCTTTACAACGCACTGATGACGTGTGAGGTATGGAAATACATGTTGATAGGCAGGTACACTATAAAACCTTGCTGTAAAAAAACGGCCAAATTATGACTGTAACACACCATTTTCCATTAAAACAGTAATATACTATAGAAAACAATGCATTCTGTGTAATATTTAATGTTTTCGAGAAAACAGCCTAAAGGAATATACTGTGACGCTCAAAGTCTACACTTAGAGGCTGTAACCAAATCACACCCTATATACCCTCATTCACTATTCCCTACATTAGTACACTAATATAGTCCACTTGACAGAGTGAATGAAAAGAAGTGAATGAATTCAGACACTGATGAACACCTTGTGTTAACAAGCAGAATCACTGAAAAACAGAGAAACAAGAACAGAAAAAAGAGAAACACAATAACTACAACTGACTTCCAGCCACACTAAGTGTGAAACCAGTTTACAAACCAGTTTAACGTTATTTCTTTCATACATGTAAAAAAGGTATTGTTGAGAATTAACAGAGATTTAGCTGCAGATGTTTTATTGATACTAATAAATATTGTAGTCACGTTATGATGATCAGTGTTTGCTTTAGTTGGGCTCTTGACTCTTTAACATTAGTTTTTCTCTGGCTGCTGTAACTGTGGGTAATGGACTCATCTGTTTCACTGATCTCTTGCTGTGTCTAATCTTTGATTTTTATGGGTATTTTAATTTTATATTTATTGGTTATAGTATCTCTGTGAATCTACAGCGTGAGATCCAGCAATGTTTCAATCAGTTATTTTGAAGCATATTGAATTTATATAGTGCATAAAACATTTTAATGACCTAGACACACACAGATATTAACAATCAGCATATGAATCTCAACAATGGTGACAATATAAAGTTTCATGTCGCAATGCATGCTGGGTGCCAACAGAGTAAAAAACTAATTTCAGCATGAATAAATTATGCAGCTGAATGGTATTTTTTTAATGGTACCATTGTTGAGATTCATGTGCTGATTTTTGATATGTGTGTGTCTAATTTCTGCAGTAATTCTATTTTTATGTGCATAATCTGTTAAAAAGAAAACATTTGATTATATCTGATTGCTGCTGGATCTCTTGCTCTAGTTGCACAGTGGTGGTGATGTCAAATTTAAATCTGTTAATAATGTAACAATTTTGGGGTCAAACACTGTTTTAATATTTAGACCACCTCTATTATCGATTGCTATCAGGATGAGAAGACAGTTTCAACCAGTAGGCCTATAACAAAAAGTGTTTATAAAACAAATTGAGGTTGTGTAGGTACTAGGGAGTTTTCATTTGTTGCTGTTTCATTTATTAGCCACTAGAGAGCGTCCTAGTAGTATCTGATTTTTTTTTTTAGTCATCATGTATCCCCACACGATCATCTTTGCAAGTGCAAGGCTGTATTCAACTTAATGAATGACAATTTATGAATAGTGGGCAACCTAAATATTTCTTTACATTTAGGCCTATCTTTGGTCTACCCAGTTATTAAATATTTAGATAAAATATATCTATAAATCTATTTATAGATTCATTCATAGATTCATAAATGGACTTCATTTGATTGAGGTTTTATAGTGAGGTTTAATTTGTTACTGTTTTACTTGTAGTGCCTTATTTTTGTTTTTGAGTTTCCATGTATCGACTGTTGGCTTCATCTGTGTGTTGTATTGCACTCTTTAGATTGTTCTTTACTAAGGTTGCGTTTGTCTTGACTAATTTTGGAAAAATACTTTTTATTAAAAATCTTTACATTAACTGGCTTTTTATGAGTGAATGACACGGATCTGCGGTCTCCCAGTGGCTTACATTTTGGCAGTTTAGTGTTAAGTGATTTATTTACACCAAAACAAAAGATAACATGTATGCCTTCTCCTCGTTTCTTACATTTCAAGACTGGTTACAACAGACTCATTTTCCGTCAGTTCTTTTTCATGAATTGGAATGTGTGCAAAGAATTGTGGGGGATTTCAGGACACAAAGAAAATTCTTATTGAATTAGCTCCTTTCAAGCTGTTTAGCCATTCCCAGCTATCATGGAATGTTCTCATAAATTTTGCTAATGGCAAATTCTGGCAATGTTCTCTCAAATATATGAACAAACGTTCTTCCAGTAATGCACTGTTAAAAAAAACGGTGAAATTTATGGTAAAAAAAACGGCAGTTGTGGTTGCCAGTATTTTATCGTAAAAAATATTGTGGCAACCTTTTATGTTTTACGAGACTTAAATTTATGGGCAAAAAACCCTCAATGTAAAAAAACCCTGTGAAATTTATGTTCCCGGTACTTTACAGCCCTTATATTTCATTAACCGCTAAACGTTATCATTCAATTTCACTAAAGTATTAAAATCTGTTTTATATATTTGTAATATACTGATAACCACCATAATAATACATGCGGTAAAAAAGAAAACCACAGGATGATTCAATGTTCACCATCATTGGTTTTCCACAAGCTGAAGCACATATTAATATAAAGAAGGTGCACAGTGTCATACACACAAATACAAAACACCATCATGGTGACACACACACGACTCCAAATAATGCCATAAATATTCATTAAACAATATATGCAGGGTTCTAAATTAACTTTTTTGATCACCAGCCAATGTGGCTGGTAACTTTCTAAAGTTCAAGTTTGGGATCTATCGATCTATTAGGGATGTACACGAATTTTCGATCTGTAATTATTATTAGAAAAATAAAATACTATTCGAATTTTTTTCTTTAATTTTTTTCTCGCAGTTATCATTAAATGCACTGGGTGGAGCGTGTTTAACAAGTGGATTGTATTTGATCACATAATGTCGTTGTCTGCCTCGCGAAGTTTGGAATTACTTAGATGAAAATGATAGCCTATTACAAAATAGAATTACTTTTAATCAATTATTAATTAAACTGAGTTATCATAATATCACCACCACAATGAGAAATCACATGAAATCCAAAGAAACAGCAGTCGACTGAGGAAGCAGCTGTCCATCACTGTATCAACGACTGCAGGTCAGCAGCTGTACCCCGCGGGAATTGTGATCCGAGATGATATCTTCTGGTAGCAAAATGATTTTGAGACATATGCTTCCTTTAAGTTTCGTTGAGGGAGACAGTTTTAAGAACAGAAAACGCAAAGTGCTGTTACTTCACTTTGCACACACACACGTGTCTCTGCAACGTCTGTGTCAGCGCAGCGCATTTCCTCACTCGAGCATGTTGATATTATTGTTTTTCTTAACATGAACGTGAAACAATATAAACACGATGGCCTAATCATATGCTGACTCGAGTGCATGTACGTTCTGTACGAACTGCGCAGTCTGTTTTTTTAGCGTTTTTTCCAACGGTGATGATAAAAGTGCAGTGCATGATGGGAGCCATCAATCAAAATTCATCAATATCTCCCAGCATGCATTGCAGCATGCTTAAATTATGCTGAATTGCCTTAGTATTTTCTTTTATTATTATTATCTGCTTTTATTTTTGTTGTTGTTTTTGCTGCAACTTTGTAGTAGCTTGTTTTGTGATATTCAGAGTTTTATCTGATTATTTTGTTGATTGTCACCATTGTTGAGATTCATACGCGGATTCTTGATGTCTGTGTTGGTCTGCATTGTACAGTAGTTTAAACCCTTTTTTGTACACCATGTGTTTTTAAAGTTCTTCAGATTATCTGTTAGTCACTGCTGGCTCGCATGCGGTGGGGTCACAGAGCTATTATACTCAAAACTGTGAAATATATTAGTATTAAACATTCCTCATTCAATGAAAGATAAGACTCTTTATGAGATCAGTGAATCAGGCCACTACATGATGATTATGTCATCATCAATAAATAGCCAACAACACCTGATCACATTTTCTCTCTGATTTTCATTTTTTTTTATAGTGCAGCTACATGCGTCTGTACACATGGACAAGGCTTTTACAGCCTGGACAGTGATGCTCTACGTCCTTGCAGGCATTCACACAGAAAGGAATCAAACAACACGGCCAGATCCTGGACAGAAAAAACAGAGGAGAATTAGCGTGTTCTTAAAGTTCTTAAAGTGTTCCTTGTTAGCTGGGAATGTACTAAAGTTCCTTACCCTAAAATGCCAAGAACACCACAGATGACCCACGCCATCGTCCCATTGATGTATGTCGTCTGTGTGACGATCTGCTGCTGGCAGTAAGGACATCGCATCTGCCCAGGAACTTCAGTCAGACACTGTGACACTATCACTATACATGAAAGAGATCATATTGATGAAATACATTTAATATGATTATAAACCTCTAACATACTATTCTATTCAGATGCATCATGTGTGAACCTTCTAGTGTTTAACTGAAGCAGAGTCTCATTAAACTAGCTTTTCTGCTCACCCGGGGCAGGCGCAGACTGGACCATCTGAGTGACGGTGGACATGACGGGCTGTTGGTTGTAAATTACCATTGGAGCTGAAAGAGAAAAAAAGCTCATGATGAAAACCTACAGAACCTGATTTGGCTTCTGATGCCCCCTTTATGTGTTGTTGACTGTTTTAAACGCTTTAAAAAATCATTGAGATAAGGCACATTTTAGCCTGTAAACAGTTTTTATTCATGTTATAGTCCTAGATTGAAGTGTTCTGGTTGTCATTTAAAGGGGTCGTGACATGAGAAATCAAATTTGCCTTGATCATTTGACATATAAGAGGTCTTTGTATCATTAAAACATCCTGCAAGCCTCATAGCGTAAAACATCCTCCTCATAATAAGGGATCTGTGACGTCACATGGGAAAATACATTTGCATATGACTGCTTCTAAAGCAAGACATTGACGAATAGTTATACATCTTTGCATCAGAAGGCTCCGCCCACTGACGTTCAGTCGCTTAACGGGTGACATTTGCTTACGACGGATGTGAGCGTCGTGTCAAAAGCAAAAAGAATCCATTATAATCACTGACGCTGTCTACACTGGATGCGCGTTCAGTTTGTGATGTACTGCACGCGTTTGAGTCTGTCGACAACAGGTGAATGAAAGAGCGTTCGCTTTGTGTCCAGTTTAAACAGCTAATAAACTAATCCATGTCATGACCCCTTTAAACAGAGAGTCTTAAAACAACACTCACCAATGCCAGGCATAGTTGAAGAGTGGACTGTCTGAGTTACGATGGATGAAGGCATGACCCGTGAAGGGTAAACTACGGCCATTGGAGCTGGAAAACAGAAAACCATGATTTCAAAATGGCGGCACAACATAAGTCAGAATTGAAAAGGCCTTTTCTCCAAGTTTTCTATCAAACTACATTTTGGTCATTATTTATTTTTATTGTGTTTTGGGGTCATATTTATCAAAGCCAATTTCCGCCACATAAGAAAGAAAGAAAATCATACATTGGTAAATCATAATTGAAAGGTCACAATTATGGTATAAAAAGTCTATTTAGAATTAGAAATGTCTGTAAACAAATTGCAAAATTAAATTTGATAATTTTGATGTCATAATTATGACTTTTTTTATATGTGCCAGTTAAAATGACTTCCAGTAATCCTGAAAATATTAAAGGGTTTGTTCACCCAAAAATGAAAATTCTGTCATTATTTACTCACCCTCATGTTTTTCCAAACCTATATGAGTTTCTTTCTTAAGTTGAACAAGAAGATGTTTTAAAGAATGTTGTTATCTAAACCGTTTCAGTGGCCATTGACTTCCATTGTATGGACAAAAAATAAAACAAAACAATGAGACATTTCTCAAAATGTGTTTTAAGTTCAACAGAAGAAAGTCAAACAGGTTTGAAACGACATTATTCCTCTTGATCACCAAGCCTGAAGACCAATATACTGATAGATAAAGGAGATCAGGAAATGCAGGAGAAAACATGTTTGAAATATGCAAGTACTTCCTGACACCCTCTCATGCCAGGAGGGTGTTAGTCACCATGAAAATATTGGACAATGACCGAATCCTCTGTACATTATGAATAAATGGTGAAGAACATAACAGATAGCATCTCAAAGACTTAATCACAATCCAATGTGTATCAATTCTGTTAAGAAACCAATTTAACACACGTTTAATTTAAGCTGACCAAAAGTATAAAGATGAGGAAGTGAAGTCCCAATTCCCTGGGCTTCATTTAAACAAAAAGTGTAATTCTGCCATTCAGTGGCCCTCATAACCTTGTAAAAATAAGAAAATGGGCCTTCATTAATTGATAATCTGCCCCTCTCATCATAATTTTAGTGAAATGGAATAATAAAAGTTGTTGGTGTTTTACTGCCACCAGTGTTCAATTCAGCTGAAACTGCAGTGAATTGTAAGTTTAAGTATGTTTTTGGAGTTTTGCAGTAATGTAGGTGGGGAAGCGTTTATCCAGTGACTTTAATATTGCAATTATCTTTATCTCAGGTTTTCATATATCAATTATCTGTATCCAAACATCACAAAGTGACTGTGGAAGCACATAATCTAAAGTAAAGAATGTAATCCCCATCTTTTTAAATCTAAAATTGCTATACTCATAATTTGACACATACCTGTGTGTTTCTGCAGTCGACGGAGAGCTGTGGAAATTCTGATGCTCTTTATATGAAGACACTGGATAGTGATGAGACTGTGAGAATAAGCACGGATATGGCCGATATAAGGGTTGGAGCTGAATTACATTCATGCATTCTGATGCAAATGCATTTTCAGAAGTTCCTCATGAAGTCATGCAAAATAGACTGAGTTCCTGATTGAATGACCAGAGGGAACATGTTCACAAAATACCTCGATATCCAGTACTAACACCTCCTCCAGTGTCCCATCTCATCCCAACCATGCTTACACATCATTCAACTTATCCAGTTTTGCTCAATCTCAGACTGTTGACCTTTATATTCTCTTAAAGGGTAACTAAACACTGAAACAACTTTTTTTAGTTAATGATCTGTAAGAATGGAGCTTCATAAATGCTGTTCTTTGATTCGAGTACATTTTTTGACATTTGGGTATAAAGTGTTTTAATTTTCAAAAATATGGTGTAAAAACGTATGAGTGCTGCCCTCTTCAGGTTAAACGGAAAGCTCCTGCAGTAGGGGTACTCTCTGACGTAGGATACTCTCTGACGTTGACGTAACTCTGTCACGCCCTTGGTGCGAGCTCACCACGCCCTTGGCAGCCCCTGGCATGAAAGCATCTGGTTCCGTCAAAAGTTAAACTACTGTAGCGAGTCAGGAGTTGGAATTACGAGTATTGAAAACGATCAGGATAGTTTTATATTTGAAAATCAACAAACAACAAATAAAACAAGCAGCTCTATGCACTTTTCTATGCAAGATTCTATTCTGTGGCATTTTCTTCTGACCGTCGTCAATAGTAACGCATTATAAACACAGTGCAAATCCATGCATCACAACGGACGCGCTCTCTCGTTTCATTCAAATACAATTTGCCGTCTTGCGTCTCCGTTTTTGATTGTATTGAAAATAAAATCAGAGTTAATTTATTGTTTACAGAGTTTGATAATATTGTTGTGATCATCTTGTCTGGACGATTGTTTTGTACGCTGTACAAAATGGATTTATAAACAGGTAAGTTAAGATTTAAAACATTAATGCGAACTTTTCTTCGTGGAAGCTTCACGTTTATTTCGAGTGAGATAAAATATTTCAACTCAAAACAACATTTTGAAGTGTATTGCAGCGACTTTTTTGTGCATGTTCTGCAGACAGGGTGACCATCATCGATTAAGTTTCCCTCAGGACTTTTGTAAAAGCCAAAATATGACCACACACCTCAGATTTGGCCCTCTTAAAAGGCAGAAAAATCAGATGAAGGTGGGGAAGAAAATACTTCAAATGACCACTCTGTTGCAAAGCTACTTGCGTCACTCCAGTCGGTCTCCATTTTAGCGAGTTTGACAGCAGCTGTCAATCAATCCCTCACTGCGGTCTCAGTTCATCCCCTCTATCTCCGCTGGGCTCTGCCCACTTTTCCAGCATTTTTCAAATATTGCCAGTGGGTGGAGTCAGGCTCTGACCAGGGGTGTAGTTACCCTTTAAATACTTGACATAAACAAACTATAAAGAGGACTGCATGCCGTACGTTATACAGATAAACCCCACGTTTGTGTTGGATTCAGAAGTGAAAGAGGTTCAGTTTCAGCCTGTAATGTGCATGTTTTTTTTTTTAGAGGTTTGCGTGTGTTCTTCTAACAAATAAACACTTTTAGACCAGGTTGAAATCACAAAAATGTGCCTAAATAAAAATCCTCAGGCATTTTTGAGTAAAAGTTGGCAAACAGACTAATCTAGGGGTATTTTTTCTGCTGAATTCATTTTTGCTGTTTGCCAAGCTGTATCTCTTACGTGAAACTCAGTAGAGTGTAAAATCCAAGATGACCGCCTCATACGCCAAAATGAGCAGATTTCTCAGCACTGGCTCAAAGATAAACTGTTTTTATTGTGATTTAGCATTTATTGAGTAAAAGAAACAAACTGAATAGTCAGAACAAGTTAGTCATTCTGTCTTACAATATTTCTGGTAAACACTGACCTGTTATTTTGTGCATTTGAGTATGTCCATATAAGAACATCAACATCATGCTGGGGCAGCAAAAGGCCGTAAAGTAAAGTGCTTCGTCAACTGTAAGGACCACGTGTTATTGACCAAATGCTGTTGCAATGTGCCTGCATCTCTGTATTACTGTGTTGAGTGGGTCGAGTTCATGGGCGGGAGCTTGTACAATTGGCATATGGTAAAAATGGTAAATGGACTGCATTTATATAGCGCTTTCACAGACCCAATGGCCACCAAAGCGCTTTACACATTGCCTCACATTCACTCACTCATTCATACACCGACAGCAGTGTCAGCCATGCAAGGCGCCATCCAGCTCGTCGGGAGCAGCTGGGGTTAGGCATCTTGCTCATGGACACCTCGACACTTGGTCAGGTGGAACCGGGGATTGAACCACCAACCTTCTAGTTTGTAGACAAGCTACATGGACCACTGAGCCACTGCCGCCCCATATGGCCAATACTTGTGACCCCTAAATTGGCCGTGCAGATTGTCTGATTGAAATTAGTCCAACCTGTCATAATATCTGCATCTTGCCGTTTGACGAAAAACGCCATGTCCTTGGCAAGTGCTACACATGCTGATGGATTATCAAGGAGTTCATTGTACCATTCCTAGTTGGTTTGTATAATTGATCCTGGTTCTGTTTTTCCTGTCACAACTGCAGCTGGAGAAAGTTGTTCCATGATTTCAGGAACTTGAAGACTATTCTTTGTAGATGGATGGAGATCATTCAGTCCCATGACTGCTTCTGGACCTGTTTGCCATCCAGCGACTTGAGTTGCATGAAAGCTGTTTTTACCATCAAAACTGCTATCATTGATGTCAATATTGTCACATGTGAAGTGCACAAATCTGTTGGGTACAAAGTTTGGTGGAACCACTGCTCCTGTATCCACGTCCATTGTACGAACTAGTGGTGCACCGAAATGAAAATTCTGGGCCGAAACCGAAACCGAAAATTTAGGATGCACTTGGCCGAAAACCGAAACTGAAGCCGAAAATGGCTTCTTTTAAAAACTTATATATATATATATTTAAATTGCTTGAATTTAATGGATCTGAAATGAAAAATCACAAACCAATAGAATAATCAAACTTTTATTAACAGTTACATAACAAAACCTAAAATATTTGTAACAATAAATAAATTTAAATAATAATACCAAATAATTATATTCTTCAAGTTTTATGTTCCATCAAAAAAAATTGTTTTTTAACATTTGTGCAAAAAAGATCCACAATTATCTTAATAACTGCACACAAAATCACAGAATGGCAGTGGGCCTCTATTCTGCTGCTGCATGTAAACAATGGTTTACTTACATTTTAAATTGCTGTGCAAAACAACAGTGCAAAAACAGCAATATAACTTAATCCAAACTCAAACTGTAAACAACATTTCAGCCTATGTAGCCTTAGGAAACACAGTTGTGCAGTGCTACGCAAATTTTAATGTAACTGCTATACACAGAAAATTGGACTGCTGTTTATTTAAGCAAAAGTGGCAGGTTTCTCTTTAAGAACAAAAGTTGCTCAGCTTTTTGACAGGAAAGACGGTTCCTCTTCTCATTAAGAACATGAGATGCTGCACTGAATAGTCTCTCACTGTCTGTGCTGGTGCTTGGGGCAGATAAATACCTGCGTGCAATCCGCGCAAGCAATGGAAACCGGCCTTTGTTCGCGCGCCAGTAGTCAAGGGGATTGTCGCTTCTGGCAATGGGTAGTTCAGCTAGATACGTCTCTATTTGTTGTGCGGCTGCGCTTGTTCCAACACCGCTACGAATCGGGGTGCTTTCCTGTAAAATTTCGTCAAACATCTCAGAAAGTGAGGGGGTGTATGCCTCCTCACTTGTACGTAACCGTTTCTCAGGCACCATTTGCGGTGCGCTCCCCGTCGAGTTTCTTCCTTCACCAGATGTTTCAATCTCCGTCAGCTCTTTTAGTGTCATTTCACGCACTCGCTGCTTTTTCTCTTCATCAAAGTAATGTTCTTTAAAGCGCGGGTCTAGTATAGTTGCAATACAGTAGAGAGGGTTGGACTCGGTGTCTTGAAAGCGCTTGTTAACAGCCTCCAATAGAGTCTTTTTAGCTGTTTTTACACCGTGATCTGTTTCCACCTCTTTTCCAAGCAGACGCTTCAGTGCTGCTATCAAAGGAATAACCTCTGCAACCGAGGCTTTAGCCGAGCTTATTTCCTTGGTCATCTGTTCGAATGGGGCGAGAAGAGACACTATGTTTTCCATTAGCATCCACTGGTGTGCACTCAAAGTAGCAGGCAGATCGTAATCTGTCATATAGGCAGCTATGACCAGCTTCTGTTCAAGTAGACTTTGCAACATGTAGTACGTACTGTTCCAGCGAGTAGCTACATCTTGCTGGAGTCGTTTGGGTGACATCCCAAACTGTATTTGCAAATCTTGCAGTCGGGAATAAGCAAGCGGAGAATGTTTAAAGTGTCCCACGATTTTTCTCCCGATTGCTGTTATTTCTAAAATGCTGCGCTGACTCAGCACTCCTTCATTCACAGCCAACTGAAGCGTGTGTGCCATGCATGGTATGCTGTTCAGTCCACTGTCCTCCATAGCCTTTATCATATTCCGTGCATTATCTCGGACAATCGCGTGCACATTAGACTTCTCAATGTGCCAAGTGTCAAGCATTGTAGACAAAGCATCAGATATCGCTGCTGCAGTGTGTGACCCAACAAACTCCCGTGAGTGAAGCAAAATGTTTTGCAATTTAAAATCGTGGTCAATCCACTGCGCTGTTAAGCTAAGCATGCTAGTTGGGCTAACGTCTGAGCTCCAAATGTCTGTGGTAAAACTTAGAGTTTGTATGTCTGTGGACATGAGCTCATGAACGTGTTTTGCAACTCGGTCATACATTGCAGGTAGACATGTTTCTGCAAAATAGCGTCTGCTTGGCAGTGTATAACGCGGCTCAATATGTTGTATGAGCCTACGAAATCCAATGTCCTCCACGACAGAAAATGGTTGGTCATCTAAGGCAATGAATTCCATTACTTTCTCAGTAATGCCATGTGCTTTGGCACTATCATTTGCAAATTTCTTAGCCTTTTCAAAGAGTGTGGCCACAGAGGGTGTTTGTGATGTAGTTGAGGTACTTTTAACCAATGTTGTTTTGCGGTACTCCTCATGTTCAATTGGATGTCGTGATTTCAGGTGGTGTATCAAACCTGTTGTCGAAAAGTTCTTTGGCACCACACCCCCTCTTGAGATTTTTGCAGAACAAATGTTACATATTGCAACTTTGGTGTCCTCATCTGAAACTTTAAAATACTTCCATACCGCTGACATGCTTAATCTTTGATAGGCAGACGCGTGTTAACAGCTCAACCGTGAGTGAAACCTAAGCGCTTGCGCACGTGAGTGAAACCTAAAGCGCTTGCGCACGGATGGGAGGGGCGGCGGGTGGGTGACATAAATTTTCGGTTTACGTTTTCGGCTGGGGGTTTTTTTTCGGCCCGAAACCGATAATGCCATTTTCGGCCGAACATTTTCGGCGGCCGAAATTTCGGTGCACCCCTAGTACGAAGTGTGCTTTCAGCCAAAGCTGTCTCAACCTGTTTTAAGTTGTTGTAGCTTATGAAGTGACCAGCCATGTGAAACAGCTCAACCAGTTCTTTTGATCTGGTAGCTTGGTGCAATGTGCTTGCTAGACCAATATGCTGGTAGTCCAGTGTTTACCACAACTGAAGTTGTACACTAGGTCTTGAGCAACACTAAGAACCTTACTTTGAGTGTCGTCTTTTTTTTATTTTGAGCATCATTATCATCATCATGATTCACTTCTAAGAGACCCTGCCCACCAAACAATAAGCAAAGGAACATGAAGAGGCTCTCTGGAATGCATGATATAATTTCCTCTTCTCTTACTACAAAACAATGACATTGACCGGTCAGGCTTCAAACTACACACAGCTTCCATAATGGTGATCTTTAAAATCTGACCAACTTCATGGGTACAATTCCACAACTGGAAATATTTTGTTTCGGTTCATGTCGCTCTTTGTATATAGAAATTAATTCTGATGAAATTTACAATGTGTGGAAATAACTGCAGAAAGTAATACAAATAGAAAGTATGTCTATTATTTCTATTGTCTGTGAATGTATTTTTTTGTTGTATGTCTATTGTATGTCTATTATTACAATAGTACAATATTACAACTTACAATAGTAATACTATTGTATGTCAATTATTTCTTCGACACTGTGAATCATCAGATCCTTCTGTCCACCCTCTCATCACTGGGCATCACTGTAACTTCCCTCTACTGGTTTGAGTCCTATCTCACAGGTAGGTCCTTCAGGGTCACATGGAGAGGTGAGATATCCAAAGCACATCAACTGACCACAGGGGTTCCCCAGGGTTCAGTTCTTGGACCCCTCCTCTTCTCCATTTACACATCACTGGGACCCATCATACAGGCACATGGTTTCTCTTACCATTGCTATGCTGATGACACACAGCTCTACCTCTCAATTCAACCAGATGATCCCACAGTAGCTGTACGGATCTCAAGCTGTCTGGCAGACATCTCGGCATGGATGAAGGAACATCACCTGCAGCTCAACCTGGCAAAGACTGAGCTTCTCATCCTCCCTGCAAATCCGTCTCTACAGCACGACTTCACTATCCAGCTAGATTCTTCCTCAATCACTCCATCAAGGTCCGTCAGAAATCTTGGAGTAATCTTTGATGACCAGCTGACCTTCACAGACCACATTACAAAGACAGCTCGATCATGCAGGTTTGCAATGCACAACATCAGGAAGATCAGGCCTTTCCTAACTGAGCATGCAACACAACTTCTCGTCCAGGCCCTGGTCATTTCTAGGCTTGATTACTGTAATTGGACTTCCATCATGTGCAACTAAACCTCTACAGATGATCCAGAATGCTGCTGCTCGTCTTCAACAAGCCCAAAAGGCAAAAAAGGTCACTCCTCTGTTTATCTTTCTGCACTGGCTACCACTCGCTGCTCGCATCAAGTTCAAGGCGCTGACACTTGCTTACAGATCGACCACTGGCTCAGCTCCCTCCTACTTTCACTCGCTCCTACGAGTCTACCCCCGAGGTAGGGACCAGAAGCCTATGATCGATCAATGAGCGACGGCTCGTGGTACCATCATAAAGAGCCACAAAATCACTCTCCAGAACATTCTCATTCACGGTACCATGCTGGTGGAATGATCTGCCCACCCTCATCCGGAATGCAGAATCCCTGACAGCATTCAAAAGACAACTGAAAACTCATCTCTTCCGTGAGCACTTAACATAAAAAAATTAAAAAAAATCTTTAAATCCTCACTTGTCTAGTTTATGCTACTCTGAGCAATGTTTGAACTTTGTATTTTGAGCACTTCTTGCATTGTTCTTGCCTCTTCACGATGACTCGTTTGGTTTTTTAATCCTCTGATGTAAGTCGCTTTGGATAAAAGCGTCTGCTAAATGACTAAATGTAAATGTAAGTAGAATAAAAAACCTCTTGGATAACTCAGAACTCAATTCACAAAATTTGACCCAAAGACAATAGTATGCATGTGACTCCAAACAAATGACTCTCGCATTTTAGATATTCTGTTTGTCAATTTGAAATATAATGATAAAAACAGATATTTAGAGAAATAATGTAATTATCATTGTCACATACAAGTACCTTAATTCCCACCTAAATAAACTTTATATACTTGTTAATTGATGTAAAGTTTTAAAATATGGAATTTCCTGACATTTTAGAAGTCATCCTGGAGTTTGCGCTCTACTGAGTTTCACATAAGAGATACAGCTTGGCAAACAGCAAAAATGGATTCAGCAGAAAAAATACCCCTAGAATAGTCTGTTTGCCAACTTTTACTAAAAAATGCCCGAGGGTGTCACATTATCTGAAAATCGACCTAGTCTATTTTGTAATTGGACAGAAAGGCTTGAGAATGAAACTGGATACATGGCCAAAGGATGCGAAGACAACAATGTATTTCTTTTTGTGGTTTGGTGTTTTATTCTGTTGTTCTACAGGAAGATCTCATGACCTGATCTGGGATAATGACATTTTCTATATAGAGAGTATAATAAATCTTTTTTAAGTGAATTACAATGATAGCGCAGATTGAGCAACCACTGATATGTTACTCCAGGCACTGAGGACAGGTAATGTTGGTTAACAGTAACACTATTGCTTTCAAGAGTTTTTATTACAATTCATTCAGCATCTTTCACCCTCTAGTGTTTACAATGAAGTGTGAATCTCCCACAACATGAATAAAAACGGAAATGACGAGTCTTTGGTGCTGAACACTCACCTGTATTGACCAGAACCTCAGTGAGATAGACTGTGGTGGACGGAGACCCATATGGAGGTGTTTAATGGGGCAAAATGAA
Source organism: Rhinichthys klamathensis goyatoka (assembly GCF_029890125.1). NCBI lineage: Eukaryota > Metazoa > Chordata > Actinopteri > Cypriniformes > Leuciscidae > Rhinichthys > Rhinichthys klamathensis. The sequence continues at coordinate 16,231 of NW_026606895.1, forward strand.
GCTGACAGATCTGTAAAAGGCTGAAATCTTATGGAAAGAAAATATATTTCTATGTATTTATGATCATTATATTAAATGGTTGATATATTGCATTAATATGTTGCGTTAATATATTACAATATATTGAACAATACAAAAATAATTGCCTCTTTTCATATATTGAAAAATATGTGACAATATATACTATATTACTGTAAAATGTAATTAGCTGAGTGTACTTAGAAAACATGAGGGAACTGATTACCTTATTCTTGATAATTTCTCAAGCTTGGTTTACTTAAAGTTGTAAGTTGTTAATACAACATAGAGGTTTAGATGTTAATGATTTATTGAAAATAATGAAGTTTCTGGTCTGGTCGTCATTATGGTGATCGGTGTTTGTTTTAGTTAGTTGGGCTTTTGACCCTTAACTTTTTAACTGCTGTGACTCACTGTTTTTAAAATACAATCATTAAGGCAACAAAAAATTAAACAAAAACCCATAATTTATCACTTGGTTTATCACTGATCAAAAGAGTGTTCGGTCATTAAACACAATCAAATATTGTATTATAAACACTGATACTATAGCAAGAGGTCCGGCACTGTTGTGGTAATCAGTTTTTTTTTAAAAATAGTTTTTGCATAAAACATTTTGAACTACTACTATATTTAGACACACAGACACATCAAGAATCAGCGTATGAATCTCAACAATGGTGACATAATGCATGCTGGGAGCTACCATAGTATAAAACTCATCTATGGTTTCCAGCATTCATTACAAAAATTATTTATATATAATATTTCCACCCACACATTGGTTTTGTACTCTCTCAGTAATTCAAAGGAAACTCTCATGTCAGGTCAAGTCAAGCTTGTGTCGTGATTCTCCTGTGGAAAATGTAGTGATGTAGAAAACAGTAAGAGGACGAAGCCCTGAGGCTCCGACTGAACACTGTTGAATCACAGCGCTCTTCTGCACTCATGCACAAACACACATACCAGTTATTTGTGATAAATAATAGTAATGTTATGAGATTTATCAATGGTAACTTTTTCAAAACTCTTCACACAGTAAGCACAACAGCAGTCCATGTTGGCAAACTGTGGATCATTGCTTTGGCACATAATGCATTCAATGACTACTACTTTCAAATTACAATAATTATTTTCTCACTTTGACACAACCACCAATTTGCACATTTATCCTAATTTCAAAACCATGAGAAATGAATAAGACTGAAATGTGCTTTTGATTTCTACAGTAAAACCATATTGAAATATATTCTGAATAAAAAAAAATCAAATACTATCAAAACAATTAGATGTAGTTAAACACCTACTCATGTGTAAGTCTTCATTACCATCTATTCAAAAAGGCATTTTAAAAAGTGTTATTGTGCAGGACTGAAATTATTTAGGATTTTCAGGTTTATTATTTTGAAAATGTCTATTCTAGTGAGGACTTAAATTTTGAAAAGCAGTCACAGACAACCTCTTAGTTCAGGAAGCAGGAAGTACTAGTAGTACTGCAATAGTTCAGCAAAATGTGGTAGCTATGTGACATCTTTGAGCATCACCTTTCTCTGCATCTGTTAGATGCAATGTCTGTAAGTACACAGTGTTAAATTTATTGTGTGATACATTTGAGAAGGTTATTTGATATTAAGATGTATATTTTCTTAGTTTAATTATCCTTACGTTATTGTCAATCGTAACGAGTCGCCGCATCACAAGGTGAGCTGGAGTCCTCTAGAGATGATGGCTTGTCTGTGCTGCCATCCTCGGACGTGCTAGCATAATAAGTTTGATCCAGATTTCACAGCTATGCTTTCCCGGGCTGCCGTGAGTATCGCGCTTGTGTGGAACCTTCTGCCATGGGCTGATTCAGGGCTCATCCTTGAGCTGCCTGTCATCACCGACCTTGCTCTACGAGCGACGAAGGTGACTGCACGCTCCCTGGGTCAGGTGATGTCCACATGCGTGGTCAGACATCTCTGGCTTAACCTGGTTGATGTGTGTCAGGCTGAGTGAACCCGTTTCCTCAGCTCCCCCATATCCCAGGCTGGCCTCTTCGGCGGCACGGTCAAGGACTCTGCCCAACAGTTCTCGGCCGCCCAGAAGTGGACTGTGGCTATTTTGTCTGACCCCGCGGCCATCTGCTGCCAACCAGCCGCTGGCTCAGACACCTCAGTCTGCTTGCCGCAGAATGCGCCCTCCTGCGACTTCTGCCCCCTCCCGCCCGGCCCCAGCAGCACTGGGCCGCGCCGTGGAGGTGGTCGCAGGAAGGCGCCCCTGCCCGTACCAGCCCCGCAGCCCCGCTGAACGCCAGGCTATGCGGCGCTCCCGTTACGGGCAACTCAGATGTGGGTTGCAGTTCTTTCAGGGAGCACTCTCATTCCGCTCTGTCGCCAGACCCCTGGCAGAGCAGGCCCCCGCGGAACGCTGGTCCTTCCCTGGCCTCCTCTGTCAGGGTGCGGTTTGACCGTGCCCCAACTCCGGGCCGGTCATTCCGCTTCGCTGCACCACCGAGGGGACGTCTGTGGCTCGCGTGGCCCCGCTGGCACAGTCTTTGGGAGCCTCACTGAGCTTCCCAACCTGTCCTGCTGGGTCACACGAACCATCAGGCTTAGCTTGCGATTCAGTTCGCACGGTCCCCTCCCCGCTTCTGAGGAGTCCGCTCCGCCATGGTCGGTGGCTGTGCCCCTATCATCAAAGTGGAGATTGCTACCCTACTGGTGAGGGGTACGATCGAGACAGTCCCTCCAGCCGAAATAAGGTCCGGGTTTCACAGCCCATATCAGTACGCCGTTGTCTCATTCGGGCTAGCCCTGTCTCCTTGCGCCTTCACAAAGGTTTTCGAGGCAGCCCTTGTTCCTCCATGGGAACACGGGGTTCGCATCCTGAACTATCTTGGCAACTGGCTTTTCTAGCTCACTCTCGAGACATGGTCTGCGAATAGAGGGACCCAGTGCTCCGGCACCTAGCTCGTCTGGGCCTTCGGGTCAACTGGGAAAAGAGTAAACTTTGCCCTGTGCAGAGGATCTCTTTTCTCGGTTTCGACTCAGCCTTCTCCACTCGCCTTCTCCACTCAGCCACTGCTGACTTGCCTGGCAATCAAGCGCAAGAGTGCGGTTCCACTGAAGTTATTTCAGAGGCTCCTGGGGCATATGGCATCTGCAGCCGCGGCAAAGCCGCTCGGATTGCTTCATATGAGACCGCTTTAGCTTTGACTTCGCGACTGAGTTTCTACGGGCTGGGGCGCCATGTGCAATGTACATGCTGCCGCAGGCTCCTGGACAGGACCCCAATGCCTATGGCATGTCAATTGCCTCGAGTTGCTGGCAGTACGTCTCGCTCTGCACCGCTTCTATGCGCTGCTCAAGAACCAGCACGTACTAGTCCGATCAGTCAATACCGCAACAGTAGCGTACATCTCCGACAAGGTGGTCTACGCTCCCGCCGTATGTCGCAACTCGCCCGCCACCACTTATGGTGTCAGAAGCATCTGAGGTTGCTTCGAGCCATTTATGTCCTGAACTGTGCAGCCAACGAGCTCTCACGGCTTCAGCCTCTTCCTGGAGAATGGCGACTCCATCCCCAGTCACTTCAGCTGATTTGGGATCAGTTTGGGGACACACAGACAGATCTGTTTGCCTCCCACAACTCGTCCCACTGCGACCGGTTTTACTCCCTGACCGAGGGCACGCTCAGCACGGATGCTCTGGCGCACAGCTGGCTGCGGTGCCTGGGCAATATGCGTTTCCCCCAGTGAGCCTTCTCGCACAGACCTTGTGCAAGATCAGGGTAGACGAGGAGCAGGTCATTCTGGTTGCGCCACACTGGCCCAACCGGACCTGGTTCTCCGAACTTGTACTCCTCGCAACAGCACCTCCCTGGCCATTTCCTCTGAGGAAGGAACTCCTTTCTCAGGGACAGGGCACCCTATGGCACCTTCATCCCGATCTTGGAACCTCCACGTTTGGCTCCTGGACGGGATGAGGCAGGTTTGAGTACCCTACCACTAGCGGTGGTGGCTACCATCACTTCCGCTAGAGCATCGTCCACAAGACACGTCTATGCGTTGAAGTCGAACCTCTTCGTCAACTGGTGCTCTTCTCACCGAGAAGACCCCCGGAAATGTTCGATCAGTGTCATGCTTTCCTTCCTTCAAGATGGGTTGGAGCGAAGACTGTCTCCCTCCTTCCTGAAGGTCTATGTTGCCGCTATTGCCGCACACCATGACCCTATCGAAGGTAAGTCTGTGGGGAAGCACAAGCTGATCGTCAGGTTATTGAGAGGAGCGAGGAGACCGAATCCTTCTCGCCTCCTCTCGTTCCCTCTTGGGACCTCTCAGTGGTTCTAACTCCCCTGCAGAGTGCTTCCTTGTGCCTTTGCAATCAGTGAGCTTAAGTTCCTGTCAAGAAGACAGCGCTCCTGGTTGCATTGGCCTCCATCAAGAAGGTGGGGGACCTGCACGCATTCTCCGTTGACGAAGCGTGCCTGGAATGCGGGCCGGCCTACTCTCACGTGATCCTGAGACCCCGCCCTGGATGTGTGCCCAAGGTTCCTACCACTCCCTTCCCCTGGAGGAGGCAGACCCAGCCTTGGCACTGCTCTGTTCAGTACACACTCTTCGTGCCCACGTGACAGGACGCAGTGTTTCAGGACCTCAGACCAGCTCTTGTCTGTTATGGTGGGAAGCTGAAGGGAAAGGCTCTCTCCAAGCATAGGCTCTCCCTCTGAATAGTGGACGCCAATGCTTTGGCAAACCAGCAGGAAGATTGTCCATGCCTCCTTGGTGTGTCTGCCCACTCCACCCGGAGTGTGGCATCCTCTTGGGCTCTAGCGCATGGTGCCTCGCTAACAGACATCTGCAGAGCTGACACCCTACACATTCGCCAGATTCTACAATCTCCGAGTGGAGTCTGTGTCCGCCCATGTACTCGCTTCAACCAGCTAGGACCCGCTCAGGTGTCTTCGCTTGCTCGCCATTCCACTCCACGGACTGGATACGTGCGATTATTCTCCTCAGGTGAGCCTCATAAGCCCTGAGTTCCTCCAGCACTGGTGACGCCGACGTCAGTGTCTATTGCCTGCACGTTGGCTAGGTGCCTCCCATGTTCTTGGTCCCTCCCCTGAGCGACCCCCACATGTGTATTTCCACTGTAAGCCTCTCTGAGCATGTGTCTTTCCCTTGGCAAGCCACCTTGCCACCCTGGCATTGAAATATTCCACCTGCGGCTGGACACCCCAGTGTTTCTCCATATGCTTCCTTCGGGTTATGTGTATTCTTAAGTCCCCCCCCCCTTCTGGGTTGGCAGTATTTGCAGATTTACGCAGGCCACTGGAAGACAGCTGTGAAGGTGGCGTGATTAGACTGGTAACCCCATTCGTCGTCATCCTACGGAACTCGGAGTGACAACGAAAGGGAACGTCTCGGTTACGTGTGTAACCCTCTTTCCCTGAGTAGGGAACGGAGACGTTCCGTCTTCCTGCCTCCTTCCGCTGTACCGCTGGAACAGCCGAGTTCAGTTTTGACTCCTCAGCGAAGAAACATATCTGCAGATTGCCGGCGTCCTCCTGTACCATGAGGTAAGGTGGAGACACGCCATGCAAAATCCGCAGACCCATTGCATTTCTTTGCCATTGGCTCGTTTTGTAATACTCAAAGTCGATAGGCTTTCTAAGCGAAACCCCATTCGTCGTCATCCGACAGAACGTCTCCGTTTCCTACTCAGGGAACGAGGGTTACATCCGTAACCGATACATTAGGGTTAGGTTAGGGTTACACAGTAAATTCGAATAATAATAAAAAAATTGGAGTCAGAATAAATTATCCATGGAGTCAGAATTGAAATTAGAAACCAAAAAGTGATTTTTACAGAAGCGCCAAAAGACATACATGCAGAATACCTTCAACAATGCTATAGATTCCGTAATTGAAATACCATGCTTTATTGTCAGCTAATCATAATTTCACATGACAAATCTTGTTTTTTAAAGATTTTTGAGAAAAAATTAGGCTTTGCAGACCTTTAGATTTAGATTTCTTTTTATTAAATGAACAAAACCCTGAAGTAAAAACACAGGTTGTGCAGAAATGGCAACAAGTAGTAAGATGTTGTGCTTGATAACATTACAAGATCCTGCAGAGTTCATTATGAATTTTACAATAAGAAAAGAATTTAACCATATTCCGTATCTATCTATCTATCTATCTATCTATCTATCTATCTATCTATCTATCTATCTATCTATCTATCTATCTATCTATCTATATATATATATATATATATATATATATATGCATAAAGAAGGAAAGAGAACCCCACGTCATGGTATTATTTTGTCTTTGAATTAGGAAGTCCAGTAATGTCCAAAAGATGCTGTCTGTAAAATTTTTCATTTAGTCGTTCAGATTTTCTCTGCTTCAGAACCAGCTACATGCGTTTGTATACATGGATGAGGTTTTTACAGCTTGGACAGCGATGCTTTACATCCTTGCAGCCTTTCACACAGAAAGGAATCAAACAACATGGCCAGATCCTGGACAGAAAAAAATAAGTGTCTTAAAAAATAAACTTTAGTTTCTCCCGAAATACCTTTGTTAGTGGGTCATCATTAATTCAATCAGCAACTAGAGATTTCTTTCTCTCCATTGACAGTCTTCGCAACTACAACTTTGATGTTTCAAGAAGTTAATAAAGAGATCGTAAAAACTAATCCATATGGATTGAGCGATTTAGTCCAAAATGTTCTGAAGAGACACCATCACTTAAGTTTATAGGATGAGCATATTGAATTTAGGCTCAGATTTCATTAAAAATATCTTCATTTGTGTTCCGAAAATGAATGAAAGTCTTACGGGTTTGGAACGTCATAAGAGTGAGTAATTAATGACAGAATTTTAATTTTTTTGTGAACTAACCCTTTAAATGGGTAATTCACCATTGGCAAAATGGGATTTCAATTAAATTTGGCTGCCTATACAGTAGAAAGATGAAAACTTTTTTGCTACCTTGAATAGTCGAAACTCTTTTGCCAAATTGGAAGGAAAACTTCAACACCCATAATGCAGTGGGCATATAACAGTCCAAGGCCACTCCCACCTGTCTGCTATGGATACGCCTGACCAGAGTCAAATCCCACCTTGCTTTAGTATGAAATGTCTCTTAGCAAACTTTTAGTTATAATGGTGTAAACTTGTATTGAATTCAAAGGGTAAACGCTTTGCGAGAGTGAGTTATTTTCAGTCTCCAGTGAAGGATCCAGAGCATTGTAAGCAGTGGCCAATAGCTGCAAAGAATCATTAATATGGAGAGAACAGTGCAATGAAAAATCTGGTAGTAGATTTGAAGTAGTTTGTAGTAGTCAACACTTCAAACTGAATGACAATGAACACATTGTTTTATGTCAAACGGAGGGAAAAACTGAAAGAAACTGCCGTTCTGTCATTTCCACCCAACCACCAAAGTACAGGTGAGGTAAGAAAGCTGTTGCTATAGTGTTACATTTTTACCATAATGCTGTTTAAAGAGTAGACATAGCACAATTACATTTTTCGTGATAACACTGTAAAATCCAACAGTTGTTCTAACTCACACTTTTTTAGTTAATTTAATTCCCGTCCCTGTTGATTTCTATTAACATGGATCCGCAAACAACTAAAAATGCTGTATTATGTATGCCAGACAAGTAATTGGCAAAGTCACTTCGTAAGTGGCCACGCACTTTGCATTCAAATGCGCATACCTATAGACTAAACACGTAACATGCATGTGCATGCCGTCACCCTTTTTACAGATTCACGTTTTGAAGTTTACACGGAGATGAAAACGGTATCGCTTTCAAAACCCGTTTTCAAAAACGTGCACCTTGAAACCTATTTCAAATTTCGAGTTCTCAGGCCATCAAAATGCCGTTATCGTGTAAATAAACTGCCAGAATGATCGATCAATCAATCAATCAATCAATCAATCAATCAATCGATCAATCAGTCATGCTGTTAAGAAGTACACATATTTTGATGTGTTGACTAACATACATAACATTTAAAGGACTTGATTATAATTGTAACTGTAGTGTGTTATTTTATTTGATATTATATTTAAAGTTAATATATTTTAAATGTACTAATTTGCAAATTCATCATTATACAAATATATTAAAATACATGATATACAAGTTTCAATATATGTCTGAATCAGAATTCTTTTTTCAGAAGTCTGTACATGTTCCTTACCCAAAAATGCCAAGAACACCAAAGATGACCCACACCATCGTCCCATTGATGTATGTCGTCTCTGTGACGATCTGCTCCTGGCAGAAAGGACATCGCATCGGCCCAGGAACTTCAGTCAGACGTGTTGGCATAATTACCCCTTTGGCTACATATGCAGAATAAAAGGTAATAATGATTAAAATCATCATGTGCATGCTGAAAGCGTCTAGTGCTTGAACACATAAGTCTTGTGAATCTAGAACTTTTCTGCTCACCCGGGGCAGGCGCAGGCGCAGGCGCAGGCTGGACAACGGCGGGAATGGCTTGTTGGTTGTAAATTACCATTGGAGCTGCAAAAGAAAACAAACAGAACCAGAAATTCCTTCAAACTTGAGATAAGGGAAATATTATCCTGTATAAGCATCCTGGATGGGACTTAAAAAGAGACTCTCATAACTTCAGACATCGACATTCACCAACGGCAGGCGTACTTGAAAATTGGACTGTTTGAGTTACGTTGGATGAAGACTGTGGTGCAGTGAAACAAAACATGAGTTTTATTAGTCAGAACTGACAGGCTCAAGTTTCCCCAAGATCCAACCTGCATTTGGATATTCTTCATTGTTTTTTGGGGTTACATGGAAGTTGATTTCCAACACATAAGACAAAAAAAAAAAAACATACTTTTGTAAATCATAATGGTCTTAAGCCAATGTTGGTGAAAATTGGACAAACCTTCTAGGATGAGTTCGAAAAGGTAATTTTTTTATTTTTGAACATTCAAAATTTTCAAGAATTTTAATTACGGAAAATTACGTCATAGGATGCAAATTTGCACAGGTGGTGGCGCTAGAGGGATTGAGGTAGAGACTCTGAATTTGCTGTGGTGAATGTTCAGACTGCCCACTATCTTTGTGCCAAATTTCAAAGCTTTTCTGCTCACCCGGGGCAGGCGCAGGCGCAGGCTGGGCAACGGCGGGAATGGCTTGTTGGTTGCAAATTATCATTGGAGCTGCAAAAGAAAACAAACAGAACCAGAAATTCCTTCAAACTTGAGATAAGAGAAATATTATCCTGTATAAGCATCCTGGATGGGACTTAAAAAGAGACTCTCATAACTCAAGACATCGACATTCACCAACGGCAGGCGTAGCCTACTTGAAAATTGGACTGTTTGAGTTACGTTGGATGAAGACTGTGGTGCAGTGAAACAAAACATGAGTTTTATTAGTCAGAACTGACAGGCTCAAGTTTCCCCAAGATCCAAACTGCATTTGGATATTCTTCATTGTTTTTTGGGGTTACATGGAAGTTGATTTCCAACACATAAGACAAAAAAAAAAAAACATACTTTTGTAAATCATAATGGTCTTAAGCCAATGTTGGTGAAAATTGGACAAACCTTCTAGGATGAGTTCGAAAAGGTAATTTTTTTATTTTTGAACATTCAAAATTTTCAAGAATTTTAATGACGGAAAATTACGTCGTAGGGTGCAAATTTGCACAGGTGGTGGCGCTAGAGGGATTGAGGTAGATACTCTGAATTTGCTGTGGTGAATGTTCAGACTGCCCACTATCTTTGTGCCAAATATCAAAACTTTTTACCATACGGTTCTATAGGCTCCCAAAGACATCAAGAGCGGAAGAACAAGAACACTATTGGGTTCAATAGATGCTCGGCCCCTATTTATGCGTGCATATTTATATCTTAAGTCAAACAACGCAGTTGGACAGAACAAGTCATGTTTTTACAACTTTTCCCTTAATGTTTAGAAGGTGTCGGCAGTGTTTTGGAATGCTGTAGGACTTCTGCATTTTTGATGCTCATTGTAACATGCAGAAACGTTCCAGTTTCCTTCTAAACTACAAAGTAAACATCAGCTCTCACCCATGGGCTGGACCTTTTGGACCGCCATTGGAACTGCAAAAAAATATCATTATTGAAGCACTGTAGTTAGCTGCCAATGAACAATAGTCTCTGAATTGAATATCAGAGTGAGGGTCCGCTGACCTGGTTGGGTTTGATAGCAAACCTGCTGTTGCTGGAAAGGAAAGTTGATCTGGACCGGTCCAGGATATTGAGGGGGGAACTGTCCATTATCCATAATCAACAATCTGTGAATGAGAAATACGTGCTTTAATGGTGTGTTGTAAAGGTTTTACATACAACACGGGCAAAGCAACAATAAAAATAACAAATAGACTGACTGCTGCCTTTGACGTAACAAATCAGGAAGTAATGAAGTGTTTGGATTGTACAGATTCTCAGACTGATCTCATGAAATGGCGTATGTACACGCCAATTCGTATTTCCATTTTTGGCGTGCTATCAACACGCATAATCACTTTTCAGCGTGTTTATCAACGCCGTTGACTTAACGTACATTACTGTATATATAAATGTATGACCTACTCCAACCCCGTCCCTAAACCTACCCGTCACTGGGGTTAATACCATTTATGAGTCTTCCCCTACCATCCTAGGAAAAAAAATATCGCTCCCCAGATGTAGATCTACATTTTGCCTTGTTTCGCTCGGATATTTAACGGCATAGACATGATACACGCAAAAGATGACGGTTCGTTTCGGCGTGGACATACACGCGGATAGTTCAAAATGCGTATAGATAACACGCCACTTGACTTGAAAGTGGCGTGTATGTTTACGCAAAGTCATGATGCCATGTTGCGATTCTTGTGGTTGCATTAATCAGTTGTTCTCAGTGAGGAATCACATAGCATTCATAAGTGAATTACTCAAAAATACTTTCGACATCAAACAGGTTGGCATACTTTTTGGGTTTATTATGTAGTCGTGCTATTGAGATGAACAGGAATGTCAACAGATAGCGTTTGCCATGCACCTGTGGTTAATGTACCATGTTACAATTAAAGCAGTGATTGGTTGGGCATTCAGATATGCATGTTGCTGCATCTTTGAACAGCAGCACTTACATTTGTTTTTTAATTTTAGTATTTTAATGGACATTACGTATCAACTTGATCCGCTAAAGCTTCACAATACTTTCTGTCTCATTTTGAACAATATATCTCTCAAATCATTATTATATAGAATAACTTTATTCATTTAAAACCTAAAAAAAACTATTTTTAATGAAATATTTTACTGCAAAAAGTGTGTGAGTCTTCTTTCAAATGCAACTTGTTTTGATATTTTGTATCTAATGTCATGACTTTGCTATTCTCTTTTAAGTGTGACTTACAGTAATTGTCCAGTGTTCATCATTGTCTAACCGTGCTATCATGGAAAATTATTTCCTGAAAGAAGAGTCCCTGTTTAGCCAGTTTGACAACATTTTATCTGTCACAAGTTCATTTTCAGAGTGACAGATGAGTCAGCGTAAAGAGAAAGTACATACTTTAGAGCGTGTAGCAGAAGAGTAGGTAAGCAGGATATACTACTTTGTCATAATTGCATCTGTAACGCTCTGTCACTTAGTTACTTGCATCTGTCACCGTCTTGCTAGCAGGACGATTGACTCTTTTTTTTTTGCGCAATTTTTTTTTCCTATCACATATTTGAGGAATCATCATGAATTCATTTGTAAGCTTAAAAACTCAAAATTCATGAAATTGCGTTGCGTTACCATGGTAACTGTGATTTTATTTTATTTTAGCCGGCTCCTCCTCCTAGTGGGTGGAGTCATTTTTTATACAATAAATTTTATTCTACATATTTACAATCAAAATGTTTTCTAATCTTGACTAAACACATATCGTCGGAAAGGCCTGAGACTCAAGGTTACATATTTGGCGACTGTTTTGTAATAGAAGTGATATTGTGACAGAAGTGTATTCATTTGTTACAGGAGAACGCTTCAAATTTTATTTTATGGAATCTAGGTGTCAATTTCAATAGAAGGTGTCTTATCCTGTGGCTATTACGCCTAAACGAAATCTAATAGGAACTAACATTTTTGTGATATCAACTTCAAATTTGGAACACAACTTGGTTAGACATATGGCTTTGATTTAGTAGCAATTTTAGTGAAAAATATTTTGTATGATATCAAGCTAATGTCAAAGTTTGGAGAGGGTTTGTGAATGTCAGTGAAGCGACGCAATGGCAGTGAAGTCACATGACAATGACAACATGTGGATGTAGTAGAACATACTTTTTAACAGTCGCAAAGTAAGTTTCAAACCAAACGTGGTACCTACTATTCAGTATGCCATTTCAGACGCAGTATTTTTATTTGTGCTTATACTAATTCAAATCAGATCCTCGTCCAACGCGCAATGGGTTGTGGGCAATATTATCTGTTATCTGAGTGTGCACAGATCTCCACTTCGAATTTCCACCAAAACTAGTCAACCATCCGGGTACTTTTGGATACTCATTTCACCATACTACGATTTGAGACTCCAATACTATTTAAGACGAATAATATGCGAATTGGAACAAACACAAGAACATAAACAGCTGAACAGATGCTGTGTTTAAACCATGTCGTAATTACGGTAATTTCAACATGGTTTAAACAGCGTCAAACATTTCAAACTTGAACATTATAAAAGTTTTTTGAAGGTTTAACAATCGCAAAGGAAACTGACGTGCATTAAACACCACAACAAACTAATGGACAGATGGCAACGAATAGAAAGTATATACTAAGCTAAGGTGACCACTTTAGGCTACTTTTGATATTGACATTTACCTGATCTGTTAAGAAGTTCAGCCTTCTTAATATTAAACTTAAAACACAGGTCAGAATTTGAACATCAGGTTTTAAAATTTTCTAAAATATCTAAAACACCCAAACTTATAATATGACACATACCTGCAGTCGGTGGAGAGCTGTGGAGATTCTGGAGCCTTTTCCTATAAAGACACTTGGACAGATAGAGAAACTCTCAGAATAGGCACTGAAATGGCAGAAATATTGCAGTACACAAGATCCAGGGGGCGGAGTTGGATCCAGATCTAAGGGGTGGAGATGGGTAGGATTAGGGGGGGGGGTTAGGGATCAGGGGGCGTAGATGAGTATGTTTAGGTATATGTAAGGTGGGAGGAGTTGGATCTGGATCCAACTCCTCCCCCTGGATTTCGCATTCTGCAGTGAGGACTATCTCGAAATAAGGGTTGGGGCTGAAAGCTGATGCTAATGGCCAATCAGAAGTTCTGCACGATATCTAAACTGCTTCCTGATTGAAAGATTAGTGGGAAAATGTTCACAAAACACTTCATGTACACCCATCTCATCCCAACCATGACCATAACCAACTTATCCAGTTTTGCTCAATCTCAGACTGTTGACCTTTACATTCTCTTAAATGCTTGAGATAAACATACTAAAAAGAGGACTGCGTGCCGTACGTTATACAGATAAACCCCATATTTTTGTTGGAAGTGGTTCAGTTACAACCTGTTTTGTGCACAGGATACATAAAAAGGGAAAAAAAACATTAGTGTAGATTGTACCTTGGGGGACAAAAATTGACTCCTACTGTACGCCTTTTTCTGACAGTGTAAAGTGCAGTTAACGTTAGTGTTTTTGGAGCAATTAATGCCTTCAAACAAAAGCTACCAGAGGAGTCGTCAAGAAAAGTAAAGGCCATTTAAGACTTGCTGGATTTAAAAGGCATGAAGATACAACGTGAAGAGGCTGTGTGTGAAGAAGATAACTTAGGCTACAGGTGGATCAAGGAAAACACCACCACCTTTTCTGCCACACACACATACACACACACACACTTGCCTCTCTTTCTTTCTTTCTTTCTTTCTTTCTTTCTTTCTTTCTTTCTTTCTTTCTTTCTTTCTTTCTTTCTTTCTTTCTTTCTTTCTCTCTCTCTCTCTCTCTATTTATGTTATTTATGTTGAAAGGAATGGCTACTGTTCTCTGCTTTTCAACAAATCATTTGCACGTACATTTCTGTCATTTTTTTATCTTAAGCTAGTGCTAATTATAACATAAAAAAAGAACTGATTTAACTAAATAACAGTCTGTGCTTGCAACTGGAGCAGGTAATGTTCAGAGAATAATTGCTATGGCTGCTGAAAATTACTTCTGTTTTTGGAACTGAAAGTTGAGGTTATCTGCTTACCCTTGAACATACTCAGGTATGTCACATAACCTGCTTTTTGGAAAACCCAGCTGGAGTTCATGTTTAAATCAACTGAATATGTGTTTGGAAAAAGTGAGAGGATCTGTGCCAAACATTTCACATTTTTAAACTTTAACATTCTAAAGGCGAGAGCTTTATTGGTTGCTGACAACAATGACTGACATGTATTAAATACTGCAGCATAAGCCCGGACAGATGGCAATGAATACGCAGGTAAATAAGGCCACTTTTGACCAGATTTAGCTGTTTTCATATCATCTGTCAATAAGTTCAGCTTTCATTAGTGCACAGCACAATCATGTTTTAATAATGCTGTTATCTTTATCTCAGGTTTTCACATAACATTTATTTGTATCCGATCATCCCTGTGCACTCAAAGACCTAAATTGTGCAGTTAAACATATGAACAGAATATGGCTAGCTGTGAAAAAAGCCATATTAAATTAGTTAAAATGAATTAAAAAAATTGCATTAATTTATGATAATTATAAAAACCTTCCTACACTCAAAAAAATTATATGTTGACTTTAATTAACTTTTTTATGTAAACAGGTTCCACATAACTCGGTTACGTTAAACAAACATAATTTGTTCATGTAAGTTCAACAATGGAATTAAGTAATTTTAAGCGACCCAATAAAACTCTGAGCTGAGTGTTAAATGAACACTGAAGCAGTGTTAAAGTTAATGAGATAATTAAGTGAATAATTGAGTGATGATTGAGCATTATTGAAGACACCTGATGTTAAGCCTGGCGCACCACAGGAGTTTTAAAATCCTAACCGATTGTGAAATCTGGTTGCAGCACACACTAAAGGAGAATCTTTGCAGATTTTCTTCCCTCAAATCTTAAACATGCTCACACTACAAGATTTGAAAATCCCGGCGCATCACACACTACACAGTGTTATCAGTGTTATTAAAGGAGCTATATGTAAGATTGTGGCCAAAACTGGTACTACAATCACTTTCAAATTACTGTAGAGCGGTGTATCCCCTCCCCCTCCTCCCTGACTCAAGGTTGCCAGATAGGCTGCAGGATCCAGCAGGAACGTAGTCTGCTCCAAGAAGTGGTAACTAGAGCAGAGCTGGCAACCCGGATCCCGCAACACTACTGACTTTGTGATTGGTAGATAGGTGGAGGGTGGAGCATCAGACCAAAACACAACATGACAACATCAACATCAGTTGAGGGCTGCAACTTCACTTTTTAAATGACAATATCCTGGCCGGACTACTGTTGTCAGTGATATAAGCAGAGGTGTAGTGGTAAAAAAAGAGGTGGGTAAACTATCAATTCTGGTGGACCACGAGGTGGTCACCCGGTAAGGTGGGCCACTGCCTACCGGTGCATGTGTATTCTGATGACATTGCTAGGCAGGGCTCGAAATTAAGCCTTTTCATACGCTTGTCCTTCGGACAAGTAAATCTGTCATTCGAATGAAGTGATCACTTGTCCGAGTAAAAAAGTTTCTCGTTTTTTTTGTTAATTTATTCTGAAACATTATCATCAGTGTTCAATCAGCTTTGATATTTAAATCGGCATATTGTAATATGCCGATTTAAATATAGGGGGTCACTGAAAAATTACAATTGCATAAAATAATGTTATGAACTTGATTTAAATTTACAAATAAGAAACGTTGGAAAGAATGATCTACTTTTAAACATAACACTAAACCGCCAGTAGGTGGCGGCAGGCGACTATCATAATGAGTAAGTCATTGAATCATTCATTCAAACGATTTGTTCAAACGGTTGATTCATTCAAGAATGAGACAGATGTTTGTGAATGGGTCATTGAATCTTTGACTCAATCGATTCGTTCAAAATGCTGAATCATTCAGTAATGAAAACAGGTTGAGTGTTCCTGTGAGATGCGCCATGGTTCTGCTGTGATTTTTGTTTGGAACTATTTTCGCTGCTGAAACAGAACAAAAAACAGCCAATATTGCATCTAAAATGTAAGTGACTTAATTTTAACTGTTTATTGAACTGTTGTAGGAAATCAATGTCACGTTTTCAATCGTGATGGTGTTCAGGAAAAATAATTGAGGTTGCTTAACATATGTTATTAATATAAAAACTCCACATTTAGATTTTTATTGGCAGTATGTTGTTAACTGAGTGTGTGCGTGCGCTCATTTGTGTAGATTTCTCCTCAAGAGGCTGCGCGAGCGTCAACAGCGCAACCTTACCGACAGTCAGTAATAGTCAACAACACTGACAGTAATGCAGCGCAATATGAAAGAGTTCGTCTTAGGTTTAACAACCTATGAAACTAATAATGAACAATATGAAACTAAAACGACATAAGCTTAATTAATAGCTATTTAGAGGTGGATAAATGCAATTTAGAGGTGGATAAACGCACTTTGGAGGTGGGTAAACACTATTTCCGAATATTGGGAGGTGCGTAAACGGCGTTTACGTGCGTTTAGCCTCCACTACATCCCTGGATATAAGTATTTGAAATGAACATGATTTCTTAATGTCTAGTGACATATCAGGGCCATTTCATGATTAATTGAAATAAATTTCTTACATACAGCTCCTTTAAGATTATCATGCCAGAGGAAGCGCCTTGCTATGATTCCACCATGATCACGTGATCTCACGCAACAGATCGGAAGCTGAAAAGTGGATGTAAACTAAATAGCTGTCCTTCATATCAAGTCATATTCGTGAAAAGGTAGCCGTGACCAAGGAAAGCGAAATTTTGAAAAAAATCATCCTTTTAACATTTAAGGATATTTCTAATGAATGGCGTCAGCTCTGGTCAATACAATGAATCAATGCCATTGATCTCTATGAAGTGACGCATCAGCTTCAGCGTTGCCCATGCGCCGGATTGCTGCTCAGCTGAGGCTTATAGTGGAGCTTAAAGTTCAAATTAAATATTAAAATAATTAACAGCTTGTTTCATTACATATGGAATGAATCCGAATTTTTTGACATTTCCGTTGAATGAACAGTTTAATGACTCACTCAAAGACAGTCCCTTGCCGCCAGGGATGTAGTGGAGGCTAAACGCACGTAAACGTCGTTTACGCACCTCCCAATATTCGGAAATAGCGTTTACCCACCTCCAAAGTGCGTTTATCCACCTCTAAATTGCGTTTATCCACCTCTAAATAGCTATAAATTAAGCTTATGTCGTTTTAGTTTCATATTGTTCATTATTAGTTTCATAGGTTGTTAAACCTAAGACGAACTCTTTCATATTGCGCTGCATTACTGTCAGTGTTGTTGACTATTACTGACTGTCGGTAAGGTTGCGCTGTTGACGCTCGCGCAGCCTCTTGAGGAGAAATCTACACAAATGAGCGCACGCACACACTCAGTTAACAACATACTGCCAATAAAAATCTAAATGTGGAGTTTTTATATTAATAACATATGTTAAGCAACCTCAATTATTTTTCCTGAACACCATTACGATTGAAAACGTGACATTGATTTCCTACAACAGTTCAATAAACAGTTAAAATTAAGTCACTTACATTTTAGATGCAATATTGGCTGTTTTTTGTTCTGTTTCAGCAGCGAAAATAGTTCCAAACAAAAATCACAGCAGAACCATGGCGCATCTCACAGGAACACTCACTGTTTTCATTACTGAATGATTCAGCATTTTGAACGAATCGATTGAGTCAAAGATTCAATGACCCATTCACAAACATCTGTCTCATTCTTGAATGAATCAACCGTTTGAACAAATCGTTTGAATGAATGATTCAATGACTTACTCATTATGATAGTCGCCTGCCGCCACCTACTGGCGGTTTAGTGTTATGTTTAAAAGTAGATCATTCTTTCCAACGTTTCTTATTTGTAAATTTAAATCAAGTTCATAACATTATTTTATGCAATTGTAATTTTTCAGTGACCCCCTATATTTAAATCGGCATATTACAATATGCCGATTTAAATATCAAAGCTGATTGAACACTGATGATAATATTGTTTCAGAATAAATTAACAAAAAAACGAGAAACTTTTTTACTCGGACAAGTGATCACTTCATTCGAATGACAGATTTACTTGTCCGAAGGACAAGCGTATGAAAAGGCTTAATTTCGAGCCCTGCCTAGCAATGTCATCAGGATACACATACACCGGTAGGCAGTGGCCCACCTTGGGTGACCACGTCGTGGTCCACCAGAATTTATAGTTTACCCACCTCTTTTTTTACCACTACACCTCTGACTACAACGTCCTTTTTTCCCTCTCGCGATAAGTCATTTAAACATCAACGGGTAGGTTTATAGCCTATATCCCTATATCACAGCCACCACACTAGACATTATTATTATTAATGGAAGGAGACGTGGTGTGTTATCCAAGCATTAATGGCAGGGAAAGACCCATACTGCGAACGGCATAAGGAGTTTCTGGGTGTTTCTCCCTCATTTCTGCTCCGAGGTCTGATTGTGGCATTTCTTTGAGGTTTAGAATCCAGTATTCCTGTAGCCTATTGTTTCTTTTATGAATTTAATAAAGAACTCCGTCCAAACGGTCAGTGTACATTTGTGTCCATTCGTTTTTCCTTATTTAACCCGTATTGCAAAACGAAAAATGAACGATGGTTGCTTTTTTAAAATGCAAAGTTGAACACCATTTTTTTTTTAATTTGAACTGTACATAAATGCTGCGAAAAAAAAAAAAAACGACTAAATTTCAGATGTTTGTTTATGACTTTTTGCCCCTTTATTAAACATTTAAAATATTCACAACTTAATACAAAAAAAAAATTAGATTTTAATGGTTTTCTAAGGCCAAATTAGAACCTGAAAATTATATTTTTCCTGCAGTGCTGAATGAGAAGAGCCATATTTATTTTAGGCCTATGTCTCTGGAACCACAGCCTACAGAAAGGTGATTTAGGTGAGTTATAAGCTAATGATAATAAATGTGTCTGAAAAAATAACGAGGCATTTTAATTTTATTAATAAACTATTATTTTCTGAATTAGTGTCGGCTAAAAACATATCTCCATCTCCGCTGAGGCGCGCCGTGCGAATGCACCTTTAGAGAGAAATGCACCTTTCATACGGATTACATAATCAGAAGGTATTAGCTTTCGATTCGAATTTGTTCGTTTTAAAGTGGACATTTCAAGCTTTAGCCTACATAGTAGCGCTACAGTTCACGGAGATCATGAAAGCGCGCATGATTGTTTTATTTTATTTTACAAAAGCACAACGTTTTCTTGTTATTGTGAGATTACACAAATAAAAGCATAGTTGCGAATAATGTATTATTATTTTCTGTATGACCAGAAATTATAGAGTATTTTAAGTCGTTTCCATTGTTGATAGGAAAAGCAAGTGTTCGCGCCCGCGTCTCCCTGCCTGCGCGCGCTCACACTCCGCACAAACACTTGGATATGCGTCAAAGTGTGGTTATTTGTGATAATCTTAGCCCTGTATTATTATTGTCTAACCATTATGAATGACATTTGACGAATTGCTTTATTGCTATTTTGGATAAAAGCATCTTCTAAACATGTAGCCTAATAAATGTTATAATAATGATGATAATTATTAGCCTATTATTATTTGCGTATACCAAGGACCCCAAACACACAGTCAGGTGACTGTAAATGCGCAAAAACTGTTTCCATTTCAGTTTTGCGAAATATTCCTTTTTCGAATTGCCTGAAAAACCTCCTCATGCGAGCGTAAAAACTTTTTTGCGATAAATGGGAGTTTTTGCGAAATTGACGTGTTTCCATTGAGCCTAATTTCAATTCGCAATTTCAATTTGCGCAATTTGAAGGGTAATGGAAACGCGTCTTTAGTACCCAGCACTTTTGAAAATGCCCTTCCGAATGCGTCTCTGTCCCCCCCACATTTCAAACCAAACTGACGACCCATGGGTTCCACATAACTATGTTTCGTTAAACAAACATAATATGTTCATGTAACTTCAACATAATGGAATTTGGTCATTTTAAGCGACCCAATTAAACTCTGAGCTAATGAGTTAATTAAGTAAATAATTGAGTGATGATTGAGCATTATTGAAGACACCTGATGTTAACAAGCAGAATCTCTGTAGGAGAAAACCGGAATGTTTAAGTCACCATTATGGAGATAAGTGTGTGTTTTAGTTGGGCTCTTGACCATTAACTTATTAACTTTAGATTTTGTTTGGGTGCTGTACATGAGTTATAACAGCCGGATGAACAATAAACAAAGGTCATCTGATGGTGTTGGTTGTGTTTTAACATAATCATTATTTCACAATCATTTGACCTGAGTCACTGAACTTATATTAAACCGAATTTCTGAGTTAAGTTAACCTTTCAGATAATAGCAGCATTGTCATTGTAGAGCATACTATTTTTAGACTTTTCAATGAAATTCAAATGATCAAATCAATAAATAAAAAAGAAACTTTCTAAAAAATATTTTGAGTAGGCACACACAGACATCAAGAATCAGCCTGTGAATCTCAACAATGGTGACAATTATAAAGCATGTTGCAGTGCATTCTGGGTGCCACCAATCAAAACTCATTCATGGCTCCCATCATGCATTGCTGCATGAATAAATAATGAGCTTATGATCTGTTTGTCACCATTGCTGAGATTCATATGCTGATTCTTGATGTCTGTGTGTGCCTACTCAACAATTTTTTAAGAAGTTTATTTTTTTATTTCTTGATTTGATCATTTGAATTTCACTGAAAAGCCTAAAAATAGTATGCTCTACAATGACAGTAAGGTAAACTTAACTCAGAAATTGGGTTCAATATAAGTTCAGTGATTGAGGTCAAATGATTGTGAAATAATGATTATGTTAAATAACAACCAACACCATCAGATCTCCTTAGTTCATTGTTTATCTGGCTGTTATAACTCATGTACAGCAACCAAACAAAATCTAAAGTTAATAAGTTAATGGTCAAGAGCCCAACTAAAACACACACTTATCTCCATAATGGTGACTTAAACATTCCGGTTTTCTCCTACAGAGATTCTGCTTGTTAACATCAGGTGTCTTCAATAATGCTCAATCATCACTCAGTTATTCACTTAATTAACTCATTAGCTCAGAGCTTAATTGGGTCGCTTAAAATGACCAAATTCCATGATGTTGAAGTTACATGAACATATTATGTTTGTTTAACGAATCATAGTTATGTGGAACCGGTGGAACCTGTTTACATAAAAAAGTTAAGTAAAGCCAACATATCATTTTTTTGAGTGTATAGTCCACTCAATGTATCCCAGAATGCATTTTGAAAAGTAGTGTACAACCGATAGGCCTATTTCACAAAAATGGCCGCCGAGACCGGAAGTAGGGTAAACTCTTTTCCGGTGAAAGCGCTAGCAGTTACAGTCGGAGGACAAATGCGGAGACTAAAAGCGGTTGCTTACCTTTTTATGTTTCAACCCAAAGAAGAAACAACCCTATTGATCACTTCACAGCTTTTCGTGTTTTGCGGGTTTTCATGGAACAATCGGGGAGAAGTTAAATCACGCCAGGCGCGTGTGAAGGAGGAAGCAGATGTTGAAATGGAGTGTTGATGCCGGTTCGGGACTGATGCCCTGACAAAACATGTTTATATGGCACTTGATTGTTACCCGATTTGCACGTCATGCACTTTTATTTATTATTACTACCTGTTGGCAAATTAAAATTGTTTGTAGAAGTTGTTTTCTGTAACTTTCTTTCCTTTTTACCTGGGTGCGCTATGCCAGGCCTGCTGTTTACTTGTGCAAGCAAGGGCAGCTGGGACATTTATTAAACGTGTAAAATACTTTCCAAACCGTTACATATAGTCTTATAAATAAAGACGTTTGTGGTTTAAAAAAATAAACATATTGGAATCATTTTTAAAGTTGTTTGAACACGGAGCAGTTTTTCCCGTGAGTGGGACTGGAAAACCCGGAGTGGATCAGGAGCGGAGTGATAATAGAACGCTTCTGTGCAGAGAGGAACGGGCTTTTGCTCCAGTCCAGGCTTTGATCACATCTCCCTAAGCGGGTGAACACCTCGTCCTTCCGACCCATTCGAACTAAAATTAAGACATTTATTACACTATTTGAGAAATATAAGCATATTTACGGCCTTAAAATAATGAAAAGGGTGATTTAAGACATAAGGACAGGGGGAAACCTGATATTAACGGAAGTCCGTCGTAGCGACGGATAACTTTAATCCCTGTATATATTTTTTAGTGTATTACTGAATATAAAATTACATTATATATTAGTAAATATATTCTCACATTTTTAAATATATGAAAATGACGTGTTTCTATGCAAAAAGTGACTTGAATGACATGTTTCATTCAATATATTGTAATATTATCACCATATATTATTCTGTATGTTTTCAAATATACTGTTAAACCATTTCATATATTGATCATTCATATAGGGAATATTTTCTTTTCATAAGGGGACCCCAGACAGTTAAATATTATTTTGTAACATGATTTTTTTTAAAACATGTAAAATCAATCACTTCATTTATGTTTTTAGTCTAAATATTTTTTTTATTTGCCTTAATTTCATTATTAGACATACTAGCAACGTTAGGTCAAATTCACTGTAAAGAAGTACAATTCTTAGTTTCATTCATGGTAACATGAAAAAGGAGCCATAATCTAGTAGTGGAAGATTGCTGCAATCTCCTGGACTAACACTTAATAACATGATTTTTTTTTAACAAAAGCCACTAGATTTAACTCATAGCCTACAATCAGACATCATTTCAATTTATTTATTTATTGTTTTTCGATATATTAACGTTAAATGTGAGCTTAGTCATCAAGTGTCATGCCAAAAATGAATGGAACTTTTTTTATGTAAGCACTAAGCAAACGTCAAGAATTTGTCCAATTTCGATCTTTTCACAACTCCCTGAAAACTATCAACAAAACGGACAACATCTGATATTCTTACTTTTGTCAGATAACATTATATGAATGACTGGGAGAGAAAACAAGCTGTTCAAAGTCCATTTTGAAAATGAATGGCGATTCGGGCGGGCGGCGCGACCAGAAGTCTTTTTGCCGTCTGTGTCTGGCGTGATTTAACGTCTCCCCAGTTGTTCCATGAAAACCCGTAAGACACGGAAAGCTGTGAAGTGATAAATAGGGTTGTTTCTTCTTTGGGTTGACATAAACACCATAAAAAAAGGTAAGCAACAGGACTAAACCGCTTATAGTTTCCGCATTTGTCCTCCGACTGTAACTGCTAGCCAAGGGGGTAATCCATCGACCGGAAGTTGAAGCCGGCCGGGTGCCGCCATGTTGTAGCAGAACTTCACTTGCGTTAGCATTTCCATTCACTCCCATTCATTTTGGCGTCACTTTGACAGCGAATAACTTTACATCTGAGGCGTTTAAAGACTCCATTTGTCCATTATTTATTTCTAAAGAAACACAACAATGTATAAAGTGCTCCATTACCTTCTATGTTACATTATGGCCCCGTAGAAACAGTTTTAGTAAAAGTAGGCTAACGATTGCGTCATAACCACTCGACTCTCTGTCGCGCTGTACAGAAATTACCGTACAGACAGGAGGAGAAGCTCGCAGGCAATCGGGGGGACGTCCCGTCAAGGGAGAAGCCCATAGATAATGAGTCCATAAAAGCAACGGAATACTTACTCCTGCTCACTCACGCCCCAAAGAACTCTTTGCTCAAGTTCCCCGTCTCTGCAAGATTAACGTTGGCAATTTCCACGCACAGCTACTAGAAGATTAACGTCTGTCAGACAGGTTGCTCACGTCATCAAGCTTAGTTTGAGTCGGTTTAAGTCTGCGCGTCAGGAACGGAAGTGCTCAGAAATCGCTAAAAATGGGCTTCAACTGTCTCAACTGAGTTCCAATGAGATGGCTCTGTCCATTTCTTATACTGTCTATGCTGCTAGCGCTTTCACCGGAAAAGAGTTTACCCTACTTCCGGTCTCGGGGGCCATCTTGTGAAATAGGCCTATGGTCACTAACCCAAGCCCCACAAACCATCATGCATTGCGCTGATCGTAAAAATCTCGGATAGACGTCAAGGAGAGCAGCGCGACAATACGAATTTGACAGTAGAGTGTGAAATGTGTAAGTTTCCCCAGGAGGGGGCGCAGTCTGACTGAGGGTTTACTGTTCACAGAATACATCAATTGTGTGTCTGTTGTAAATATATAAATATAAAGACCAGAGCCGGACAGTAACAGAGTACATTTACTTGAGTATAGTACTTAAGTACAATTTTGTGGCATCTGTACTTTACTCGAGTTTCATTTTTGGGGAGTACTCATGACTTTACTCAAGTAGGCCTACATTTGAGAGGGAAATATTGTACTCTTTACTCCACTACATTTCTATCCATAACCGTGAGTACCCGTTACTACTTCAAAAAAATATATAATAATAATAATGGAAAAAAGAAAAATCTCGGGAACCCTTAATTTGTTGTTTCCCTCTCAAACGTGATTGGATTGTGCACGAGAACAAACAAACAAAAAAGATAAATATTGAGTGGCATCTCCACAGAGTCTAAAAGCTGTTTTATTAAGAGTATTATGAGCAAGGTATTTGATAACGTAGATCTGTTTTTTTTCCTAATGTCGACAGGCAAGAGAAAACGTTGTGGCGCGAAAATGAAAATATATGAAATATGTGTATTAATTTTATTTATGTTTATAAGTTATAATCATATGTGGAGGAACGCATTATAACAGAAACGGCCAGAAATGACGTAATCAACGGCGCCGAGAGACGATCGAGTAGTGTCCGAAAGTGGTGTTTCTATTATGCTGGTGAGCTCACTATATAGTGCTCTACTCCCTACCCCCTACATACACTCAAAAAAATGATATGTTGGCTTTACTTAACTTTTTTATGTAAACAGGTTCCACCGGTTCCACATAACTATGTTTCGTTAAAGAAACATAATATGTTCATGTAACTTCAACATCATGGAATTTGGTCATTTTAAGCGACCCAATTAAACTCTGAGCTAATGAGTTAATTAAGTGAATAACTGAGTGATGATTGAGCATTATTGAAGACACCTGATGTTAACAAGCAGAATCTCTGAAGGAGAAAACCAGAATGTTTAAGTCACCATTATGGAGATAAGTATTTGTTTTAGTTGGGCTCTTGACCATTAACTTATTTACTTTAGATTTTGTTTGGTTGCTGTACATGAGTTATAACAGCCGGATGAACAATAAACAAAGGTCATCTGATGGTGTTGATTGTGTGTTAACATAATCATTATTTTACAATCATTTGTCCTGAGTCAATGAACTTATATTAAACCGAATTTCTGAGTTAAGTTTACTTTACGGATAATAGCAGCACTGTCATTGTAGAGCATACTATTTTTAGACTTTTCAATGAAATTCAAATGATCAAATCAATAAATAAAAAAGAAACTTCTTAAAAAATATCTTGAGTAGGCACACACAAACATCAAGAATCAGCATATGAATCTCAGCAATGGTGATTCATATGATTCATATGATTCATTCTTGCAAAAAACAAAAGTCAGATTTAAACTGTTTAAGAAATAGAAAAATCGCTTTCCTTTAATGTTTCTTAACCCCTCTAGTATTAAAAGAAACTATAAAGAGACATAAATAAGAAAAAAAAGATATAAGCTATAGCCTATTAAATGCTATAGATGTAGATTGAACTGGTCTCTGAAAGTGTGAAATATACAAACAAAGCAATGATGAGAACAGCAAACTCTATACTAGTACAAATATAAAGTGCAAATCAGAATTTAGAATTCAATCTTCATAGAACATGAATAATCTTAACTCGTATTTCTTCAGCGCAGATCCTATAATACTAGAACTAGATTTAGCTTCCTTATTTGTTTTCATCCATGAGTATCAAGATTAAGAAAACAAATTCCTGAGATTATGCCTTCAATCCAAAAGAAAACATCAAAAAAGTTGAATTAGCATTAAATTAACATAACTAGGCCTATATAAATTATATAAAGTGATTTTATATTCGTTAAAAGTACAAATTGGTCTAAACTATTTTTTTTTTTTTTTTTGTATAAATAAAGTAATACAACTTAAAGGGTCACTCCACCCATTTCAACATTAATCTTTATTGAAAGTGGGTTATATATGTAGTCGAAATGTAAAAGAAATTTTAAATTTGGTGCCCTCTTGACCGAGAAAAGACAGAAAATAACTTTGGGGCGCATTTGTATGTAAGACAACAACTCCCACAATGCACCATGTTGCACAGCTCCGCAAGCCACTCCCACTAATCCAGAACAGCGCAAACATCAGAGAAATCGCTCTTCCGTCTACAAGAAGGCTAGCTGCCAAATGAGTTTAAAATTCATTTCACAAATGTCTAGTTAGTTGTGGCGAGCAGGACGAGGGCGAGGGACGTGAGAGGACGACGCGAGTGATAATGAATGGCACCTGTGCAGCGGTCTCATATCTCTCACGGAGGAGCGGAAGCACAAAAGGAACAGGCCTGATTTTATGTTTTGTTTCTGTTGTGTGTGGCCAGCTGGCTTATACTTTTGTTTTGTATTTGTTTATTTTACTATTAAAACGTTTAAATGTTCGCCGGTTCCAGCCTCCTTCTTCCCACAACAACGAACCCCGTTACATTGGCAAACTCATTAGTGAATTACTCGTTTGTATTTCTTTCTATATGGTGAATTATTGCATGATACCTGCATGTTCAGTCAGGCGAAACTAGGATGGTTCACATCACAACACAAACGTCCGTGTGGTCGTCTGATTCAGAGATTTCGTCCAGGAGAAACTGCCTTGTTGAAATTCTCTGCAGCAGACGGACTCTATCTGTGTCCGTAGCGCACAGCGAGAGCACACGCACCAGCAGTCCGCCCAGCTCAAGCCAGCCCGGGCTCCTCGTCCGCGACAGGCAGCCGCCTCCTGTTCCACCATCAGCCTCAGCTGCTCTTCACTATATTGCGGCTCGTAAAGATAGCCACGAACAGCGGATTCGAGCAGCAGAATTTCAAAATCCTCTTCTTCCATATCATGTTTAGTTTCTTCCGTCATTGTCGTAACTTCCTATATCCACAGCGCTTGTTAGCTTAGCTTATAAACAAGATGGCTGATATTGCTTTCAGTATCTGCAAGTGAAGTCCCACCCACTGATCTGTGATAGCTCTGTTAGCGCATTAGGTCCAACCCCCTATGGGCGGGTTTGAAAGGGTGGGAATTTGTGCTTGTAGTCTATACAGAAATCCCCCCTTTTTACACTTCCTCCTACAATGACGTCAAATGACGATTTTTGCGTCATTGTAGGAGGAAGTGAAAAAGGTAAATAGTAGATTTCTCTCGTCTCAGGGGAAAATGAAAGAATGTTGCACGACCATTCAATAGTATGACTGGTTGTCTAACAATGGACCTCTTAATGCAAATGGGTGGAGTGTCCCTTTAAGGCAGGCAACAATCTCGAGATTCAACAGACTTTCGTTAGCCCTCAGGATCAATGCAAATTAGAAAAAGGCTTCAACCATGTCAGCAACTTAAAGATTCAGGCTGGAGGGAGTATTTCGACTCCTTCTACAAATGCCCTACCTCCAATAAAGTAAGCACGTTTGTTATTTTGTCTTGCTTTTTCCACTACCGGCCAAAGTTTGATCCTCCTCTCTTTATCTGCAGGAGATAGGTCCTCAGATATTTTCAGGCCATTTTCCCTGAGAACGGCAGACTCCTTCGCTGCACGCCACACAGCGTCGCGAAAGAAACGCGAGGCAAATTGACAAATAATTCCTCTGGTCTCATTCGGTTCTTTGCGACCAAGCCGGTGCACAGTATCAATAGCGTTCGGAAGTTTATCTTTGTCTTCTGGCATTAGTTGCTGACACAGCTGGATGATCCGTTGCCTAACATCTTCTCTCTCCTTCTCAGGGACCCGTGGATTCTTAAATTCCAGCGTCGCGAACAACTTTCCAGGTGTGCTAGTCTTCTTTCTTGCTCATTAGTAGCCTGATCCACTTTGCCCACCTTGGCCTCCACCACTCCATATTTGAGTTTCAGACTGTTCACTTCTTCGCTCATAAATTCGATGGCTTCCTTGACACTAGTGATTTGCTTGGTGTTTTCGTTTATCACCTCTTTCATATTAGTAATGGCACGTGTATTTTCTCCTATCAATTTTTCCAGGGAGTCAGACCGGCTGTTTATCAATTGCGAGAGTGCTCCGAGTTGAGAGAGGACATCAGCAATGTCAGAACGCTCCGTCTTCCGTTGTTTGGCTGCAGGGGATTTGCAAGGCGTATCTAAAAGTGCAGGAAATTCCTCCTCGCACAACATGAAATCGTCAGAAACTGCATCCAGGTCTGTCTTGACATAGTCATGCCTATTCACTGCACCAGAAACACTGGAAACTTGCTGCGTTTCACTATTGTTAGCAGTAGCAGGATTAGCATTCTTCTGCAAAACATTCGACTTGTTTTTTCTTTTTTCGGACTTGCCCATACTTTCTAGTGGTAACAAATACCAACTAATAGGTGTATAGTGAAGGGAAAATAATAACCTCTTTTTCTGACTGCACTAAAAGTCACTAAAACTATTTGAGTTTGCAGAGCACATCAACTTTCGTCTTCCTAGAGCGCCATCTTGAACCTCTCCTCATCTCACTTTTCTGGAAGCTCTAATCAGAATGACCCGTTACATAAAAAGTGCGCCAACATACACACTGCACTTCCTTACACGGACTTCAAAATAAAAGCATGTGTGGTAAGTGACAGACGCTCTTGTAAAACAAAATAAAAATACAGTGTGAACATTTTGTATTCAGCGAAAAACATTAATAAACCAAAATATAAACAAATAAAGAGTTTTTTTAGCTCATGTTTAATAAGAGTCCCCTTTTTGTGAAAACCTTCAGTTATTCAGGTATCCCATGCCATGACCACACCGCCCTCTATGGCTGGAGGTAAAGGTGACAGCCCATTTCAGAGACAGGGAGATTTAATGGTCCTTTACATGCATAAAGAAGGAAAGAGACCCCCACGTCATGGTATTATTTTTCTTTGAATTAGGAAGTCCAGTAATGTCCAAAGTCTGTAAAGTTTGTCTTTTGGTCGTTCAGATTTTCTCTGCTTCAGAACCAGCTACATGCGTCTGTACACATGGACGAGGCTTTGACAGCTTGGACAGCGATGCTCTACGTCCTTGCAGGCATTCACACAGAAAGGAATCAAACAACATGGCCAGATCCTGGACAGAAAAAAATAAGTGTGTTAAAAAATAAACTTTAGTTTCTCCCGAAATACCTTTGTGGTTAGTAGTCATCATTAATTCAATCAGCAACTAAATAGAGATTTCTTTCTCTCCATGACAGTCTACGCAACTACTACTTTGATGTTTCAAGAAGTTCATAAAGAGATTGTAAAACTAATCCATATGGATTGAGCGATTTAGTCCAAAATGTTCTGAAGAGACACGATCACTTTATATGATGAACATATTGAATTTAGGCTCAGATTTAATTTAAAATATCTTCATTTGTGTTCCGAAAATAAATGAAAGTCTTACAGGTTTGGAACGACATAAAAGTGAGTAATCAATGACAGAATCCTTTTTTTTTGGTGAACTAACCCTTTAAACGGGTAATTCACCGTTGGCAAAATGGGATTTCAATTAAATTTGCCTGCCTATACAGTAGAAAGACGAAAACGTTTTTGCTACCTTGAATAGAGGAAAAAGAGAAAAGGGCCGTTGTCTTCCCTTTTGCCAAATAGGTAGGAAAACTTCAACACCCATAATGCATTGGGCATATAAGCGTCCAAGGCCACTCCCACCAGTCTGCTATGGATACGCCTGACCGGAGTCAAATACAAATACTCGCGTACAGGTAAAAAAAACTGTTGCTATAGTGTTACATTTTTACCATAATGCTGTTTCAAGAGTAGACATAGTCCAATACAATTTTCAGGGATAAACCTACACTGTAAAATCCAACAGCTGTTCAACTCACACTTTTTTAGTTAAAGCAGCACTCAGTAAGAATTCTGTTTTTGTCAAACAGCGACCCCTAGAGTCGCTGTGGAGTACTTGTACTGTTGTGAATAGCACTCACGCAGAGATGGCTCGCACTCACGGCCGGATCCCCTCCCCCTGTACACCGGTACCTGTTCAGTAGGATGGACGCTGTAACGAGTGGAAATAAGGTATGGCCCCTTTAAGGGCTGCGCGCGCCCAACACCACATGTATACGGCGCCGGGTTATTTCTGTTTGATGCTCATTTTATCATAATTTTATCAGATCTGTTTTTTGCCGTAAAGCAATTCGTTACCTCGCGAGACCTGATATCACGCGATACTTCCTAACACTCAGGCCGGCGGCTCGCCGGCCCAAAGTTGCAAGGGTGGTTTTGCGGCTCACAGGCACCAGGGGGGTGCGAGACGACCACCATTCAACACGAAATCAGTAATATAAACATTACAATGACTCCAAAGCTGTTCGGTTAAGGTAAAAAAGTTACTTAGTTCACCTTTAACTTAATTCCGATTCCCGTTGATTCCCATTCACACGGATCCACAAACAACAAAAACGCTGTATTATGTACGCCGGACAAGTAATTGACAATGTCACTTTGTAAAGAAAGACTACTTGGCCACGCACTTTGCATTCAAAGGCGCATACCTATAGACTAAACACGTAACATGCATGTGCATGCCGTCACCCCCTATCACAGATTCACGTTTTGAAGTTTACCCTGAGATGATAACGGTATCGCTTTCAAAACCCGTTTTTAAAAACTTGCACTACTTTCTCAGGCCACCAAAACGCTGTTGTCGTGTAAATGAACCGCCAAAATGTTCAATCAATCAATCAATCAATCAATCAATCAATCAATCAATCAATCAGTCATGCTGTTAAGAAGTACACATATTTTGATGTGTTGACTAACATACATAACATTTATAGGACTTGATTTGTAACTGTAGTGTGTTATTTTATTTGATATTATATTTAAAGTTAATATATTTTAAATGTACTAATTTGCAAATTCATCATTGTAAATGTGTGAATACAAATATATTAAAATACATGATATACAAGTTTCAATATATGTCTGAATCAGATTTCTTTTTTCAAAAGTCTGTACATGTTCCTTACCCTAAAATGCCAAGAGTTCCACAGATGACCCACGCCATCGTCCCATTGATGTATGTCGTCTGTGTGACGATCAGCTGCTGGCAGTAAGGACATTGCATCTGCCCAGGAACTTCAGTCAGACGTGGTGGCATAATTACCACTGTGGCTACATATGCAGAAAAAAAGGTAATACTGATGAAAATCAATAACAATGTGATCATAAACCTCCAGAATAGTATTCTGTACAGGTGCATCATGTGCATGCTGAAAGCGTCTAGTGCTTGAACGTGCTTGAATAAGTCTTGTGAATCTAGAGCTTTTCTGCTCACCCGAGGCAGGCGCAGACTGGACCATCTGAGTGACGGTGGACATGGCGGGCTGTTGGTTGTAAATTACCATTGGAGCTGAAAAAGAAAACAAACAGAACCAGAAATTCCTTCAAACTTGAGATAAGGGAAATATTATCCTGTAAACTTTTGCTTTTCATTTTATAGTCTCATACTAAAGCATCCTGGATGGGAGTTAAACAGAGACTCTCATAACTCCAGACATCGACACTCACCAAAGGCAGGCGTACTTGAAGAATGGATTGTTTGAGTTACGGTGGATGAAGACATGGGCTGTGATGCTGTGAAACCAAACATGAGTTTTATTAGTCAGAACTGACAAGGCCCAAGTTTCCCCAAGATCCAACCTGCATTTGGAGATTCTTCATTGTTTTTTGGGGTCATATCTATGGAAGTTGATTTCCACCACATAAGACAAACCAAAAAAAACATACTTTGGTAAATCATAATGGTCTTAAGCCAATGTTGGTGAAAATTGGACAAACCTTCTAGGATGAGTTCGAAAAGGTAATTTTTTTTATTTTTGAACATTCAAAATTTTCAAGAATTTTAATGACGGAAAATTACGTCATAGGGTGCAAATTTGCACAGGTGGTGGCGCTAGAGGGATTGAGGTAGAGACTCTCAATTTGCTGTGGTGAATGTTCGGACTGCCCACTATCTTTGTGCCAAATTTCAAAACTTTTTACCATACGGTTCTAGCCTGGGAAACCCAGACAACTTCCGGCAAATTTAGATTTGCTCTGAAAGTTAGTCTGGCAAAGAGCTCATTCAAGCCCATTTCCAATCCGTCAAAATCGAGGCACCAATCAGAAACGTTGGGGTGGGCTTTAGATGATGACAGCAGCGCTGGGATTTTGAAGCAGATTTTGTAGCCTACATTACAAAGATGGATGCCGCCGTCGAACATCACTATCAGCTTCAGCTATCGCGTCTGTTTTAAGCAATCTGAACGTTTCCTTTTTGTTAAAAACCGAGCAAAGAACAACACTCGGAGATGTTTCTCCGCCGCTCTGCATACGTCATCTCCTTCATCGCTCTGATTGGGTTTAGGACTATCCGCGACGTCCGTTGGTGACGCCCCTCTGGAAATGATTTGTCTATGACGCTTTGCCAGACCATAACTCAGTTACAACTGAGAATGGTCTGGTTTTAACCAGGCTAATACGGTTCTATAGGCTGCCAAAGACATCAAGAGCGGAAGAACAAGAAAACTATTGGGTTCAATAGATGCTCGGCCCCTATTTATCCGTACATATTTATATCTTAAGTCAAACAACGCAGTTGGACAGAACAAGTCATGTTTTTACAACTTTTCCCTTAATGTTTAGAAGGTGTCGGCAGTGTTTTGGAATGCTGTAGGACTTCTGCATTTTTGATGCTCATTGTGACATACAGAAACGTTCCAGTTTCCTTCTAAACTACAAAGTAAACATCAGTTCTCACCCATGACAGAGGACTGGACCGTTTGGGAGTTCATGACTGACGTCTGTTGGGGCGGTGGATTGTATACAGTGTTCATTTGTACTGCAAAAAAAGATCATTATTGAAGCACTGTAGTTACCAATGACCAATAGTCTCTGAATTGAATATCAGAGTGAGGGTCCGCTGACCTGGTTGGGTTTGATAGGAAACCTGCTGTTGCTGGTAAGGAAAGTTGGTCTGGTCCATTGGCGGTCCAGGATATGGAGGGGGGAACTGTCCTTTATCCATAATCACCAATCTGTGAATGAGAAAAACAAAAAGTGCTTTAATGGTGTGTTGTAAAGGTTTTACATTCAACACTGGCAAAGCAACAATAAAAATAGCAAATAGACTGGATGGACAAATCAGGAAGTAATGAAGTGTTTGGATTGTACAGATTCTTGTGGTTGCATCAATCAGTTGTTCTCAGTGATGAATCACAGAGCATTCATAAGTGAATGAATCAAATATACTTTCGACATACTTCTTGGGTTTATGTAGTCGTGCTATTGAGATGAACAGGAATTGCCATGAACATTTGCCATGCACCTGTGGTTAATGTACCATGTTACAATTAAAGCAGTGATTGGTTGGGCATTCAGATATGCATGTTGCTGCATCTTTGAACAGCAGCACTTACATTTGTTTTTTAATTTTAGTATTTTAATGGACATTAAGTGTCAACTTGATCCGCTAACGCTTCACAATACCTTTTGTCTTCATTTTGAACAATATATCTCTCAAATCATTATTATATAGTATAACTTATTCATTTAAAACCTGAAAAACTATTTTACTGCAAAAAGTGTGCGAGTCTTCTTTCAAATGCAACTTGTTTTGATATTTTGCATCTAATGTCATGACTTTGCTATTCTCTTTTAAGTGTGACTTAAGTGTTCATCATTGTCTAACCGTGTTATCATGGAAACTGATTTCCTGAAAGAAGAGCCCCTGATCAGCTAGTTTGACAACATTTTATCTGTCTGGAGGTCATTTTCAAAATGACAGAAGAGTCAGCGGAATATGTCTTCGGAAAGGTGAATTTAGGTCTGTTTATGCCGTGTCAGAAATGCCCTGATTCCGACTGGTAAAAACATCCTCACAGAACTTGTACACTTTCTGAGAGCGTCCACTCGTACCATGTGACCTCCTGTTTGTACCACCTGATTGCTACATGCTGCGTCCCAATTCGCATACTATCCGTCCTAAATAGTATTAGAAAATAGAATTAGTACGTCCCAAATCGTAGTATGTTGAAAAGAGTGTTCCAAAGAGACACACTCTAACGGCTGATATTGCCCACAACCCGACGAGGATTCTGTTAGAACTACAAACACGAGTGAAAAGTGTTAAGAAACTACAGACATGGAGGACGCGCGAGTCCGGCGGTAGTGTAGAGAGGTTTAGATAAAGGGGTTTGAGTGATTAATTATCAGTACACTGTAAAAAAAATCTGTAGAAATTACAGTATTACTGGCAGCTGCTTGCCAGTAACTTACTGTAGTTTTAAATTGATGTTATTTACTGGCAACAGTTTGTTCAAAGTTAAATGAACATTAAACATTAACAGGTCTTTATCTTTACAGAATAAAACTAAAATAACAGCCTCATGCAAAGCATTCTGGGAACCGAAATCTGAAGGAAAAAAAACAGGTTGATGAAGATTTCTGGTTCCCAGAATGCTTTGCATTAGATTGTTATTTTATAATTTTATTCTGTAAAGACAAAGACTTGTTAATGTTTAATATTCATTTAACTTTGAACAAACTGTTGCCAGTAAATATACATCAATTTAAATCTACAGTAAGTTACTGGCAAACAGCTGCATAACTACAGCAATTTTTTTACAGTGTATCTAACCTGACGAAAATGTATTTATTCAATGTTGTCTACATTTTATTGCATCTGCAGCAGCGTTGTGAACTTTTGTAAAGATACGTTGGTTTAGCCATTAACGTTTAAATTCATCATTACATTCAAATTGCAAAGGAGAATCTCCGCATGAAAGACCCACGACTGGCAGGTGAACGTGCAACATCATTTCTCTCCGAAATGGTAAGAAATTATATTAGATTGAATGGAGGATTTTAACTGTGACGAGATGATTGACAGGGCAGTTTACGTGATAGGATGCACGCGACAGATCTGTCCCTTAAAGATGATGAGGTAGTATGTCCCAAAGCTTGCCTACTCTTTTGCTATACACTCAAAAGTATGTACTTTTTCTTCACAAAAAGTATACTTTTAGGGCGTAGTATAAGTAGGCGAATTGGGACGCAGCCACAGATTCATTTCGTCGTCGACTATGTTGCCATAGAAATGCATAATTCCATGCCCAACCCCGCATTCCAGTTCTCTTACACCATGCCATTTGTAAAGACAAAGTACATACTTTAGAGTGTGTAGCAGAAGAGTAGGCAAGCAGGATATACTACTTTGTCATAATTGCATTGTGTTTACCATGGTAACGGTTATTTAAAAAAAAGTTAATAAGTAAAAAAAAATATATATATATATTTAAAATAAATTCTGTTGTATAAAAAGTGACGATGTGGATGTAGTACATACAACATACTTTTTAACAGTCATAAAGTAAGTCTCAAACCAAACGTGGTACCTTCTATTCAGTATGCCATTTCAGACGCAGTATTTTTATTTGTGCTTATACTAATTCAAATCAGATCCTCGTCCAACGCGCAATGGGTTGTGGGCAATATTATCTGTTATCTGAGTGTGCACAGATCTCCACTTTGAATTTCCACCAAAACTAGTAAACCATCCGGGTACTTTTGGATACTCATTTCACCATACTACGATTTGGGACACACTAATTTTCAATACTATTTAGGACGAATAATATGCGAATTGGAACAAAGCACAAGAATATGAATAATAACAGTAATTATGACATGGTTTAAACACAGCATCTGTGTCAAACATTTCAAATTTGAACATTATCAAAGTGAGAAGGTTTTAACAATCGCAAAGGAAACGAGTACTGACATGCATTAAACACCACAACAAACTAATGGACAGATGGCAATGAATAGAAAGTTGTACTAAGCTAAGGTGACCACTTTAGGCCACTTTTGACATTGACATTTACCTGATCTGTTAAGATCTGTTCAGCCTTCATAATATTAAACTTAAAACACAGGTCAGAATTTGAACATAAGGTTTTATTATTTTATTATATCCCAGGATTTCATATAATAACTTGTATCTGTATCCAAACATCACAAAGTGGCAGTGGAAGCACATAATCCAAAGTAAAGAATATCTAAAACACCCAAACTTATAATATGACACATACCTGCAGTCGGTGGAGAGCTGTGGAGATTCTGGAGCCCTTTCCTATAAAGACACTTGGACAGATAGAGAAACTCTCAGAATAGGCACTGAAATGGCAGAAATAAGGGGTGGGGCTGAAAGCTGATGCTAATGGCCAATCAGAAGTTCTGCACGATATCTAAACTGCTTCCTGATTGAATGATCAGTGGGAAAAATGTTCAAAAAACACTTCAATATCCAGGACTAACGCGTCCTCCAGTGTCCCATCTCATCCCAACCATGACCATAACCAACTTATCCAGTTTTGCTCAATCTCAGACTGTTGACCTTTACATTCTCTTAAATCCTTTACATAAACACATAAAGAGGACTGCGTGCCGTACGTTATACAGATAAACCCCATATTTTTGTTGGAAGAGGTTCAGTTACAACCTGTAATGTGCACAATGTTTGTTTTTCATGTATCCTGGTAACAAATGGACATTCTTGTAATTGGACAGTAAGACTGGACAATGAAACTGGATATACTAATGGATGCGAAGACAACAATGTATTTGCCTTTGTGGGTTTGATGTTTTATTTTACTGTTCTACAGGGCCATTTAATAAAAGCCTCCCATTCTATAAAGCACTCTTCAATTGCATTTCTACAAAATAGAGTTTAACATTATTTTTTTAAGGGAAGTACGATGAGATGTTCCTCCAGCAGTGAGGACATGATGTTGCTACTATTATGCCTTCTAATGTTTAATGAGAAAAGAAGCACACTAAACGCGCAGTCACATTAACCGTTACTCTGCGAAATTTCTCAGGAAGCTGCCTGAATTTGAAAGTGATTTCTGTGTGAGCTGTGCTTCTTACTTTACTGACAATCGAAAATGCCCTCGAAATTTCACCTAAAGTTTCTCTAATGTGATAGCATGCTTTCAAAATGTGGGGGTTTTTTACATTACAAAATGAACAAACTACACAAACTGCTAAAAGTGGACCAAAAATAAGTTCAGCAGTACAAAACCAACAAGAATCAAGAAACTCCACTGCATAATCTATTCATGCCGCAATGCATGCTGGCTACCTTCATAGTACTGTAGAACTACGGTATATTGTATATATTTTACAAGAAATTTCCAAGAGTGCAGTTAGATACATGAGAAGTCCTGTGGAATTACTGTGAAAATCATGCAATTATTAACCTGGAATATACTGTAATTTCACACAAATATTTTTAACAGTGCACAGGAGTTCAAATGTAGGAAACAAAAATGAGACACTAGGAAGCCATTCTGACACTTCTGTGGTAAAACCCGAAAATTATGTTTTGCTAAATGTCAAATAAACTGTTAACGTAACGTTATTTAGTTGCCATCATGTTAGGCAAATGACTGTCGGAGCCCGTCGCGTTTATCATTTTATGCATATCGTCACACATTGAAAGATTAGTTCACACTCGTGGGTTCCCTGATTGTATATGTGTTAGTTATAGTGTCCTTGTTGTAATTGGTTTATTTACTTTTATTTGTCGGTGATGCGGTTTATTTCTTGCCGAGCGCATTTAACCAGTTGTGATTAAGTGCAGTAGGGCTACTAACGTTAGTGTTTTTGGAGCAATTTAATGCCTTCAAACAAAAGCTACCAGAGGAATCGTCAAGAAAAGTAAAGGCCATTTAAAACTTGCTTGATTTAAAAGGCATGAACCCACTAAGCAAAATGATGTCCAAAAGACGTATTTTTAAAGCTTTGTCACAAAAGTCGGACGTTGAAAAGACGTCCACTGAGGAGCCAGAAGGAAAGTTTTTATGACGTCTTTTTTTGACGTGTTCTGCACGTCCGATATAGACGTTCATGGACCCTCTTCGTACAAGTTTAAAAACTAGTTCAAATGTGGTCATTGTGGACATATTTTTTACATCATTTATGGTCTCATTTAGACATAATTACTTTGACTATTGCTGTCAGATGATCTTAGTGAGAATTAGCAGAGGTTTAGATGTTGGTTTCATTTGAAGTGTCACCATTGTGGACATCACCATTGTCACATTTATAAATACAGAAATCTTACGTTTCATTTATGTATGACTGACATGCATCACATTAAGTTTATTATAGTTTTTGAGTGTGACTGTGGATAACAGATAATCCAAAGTAAAGAATATGATCCCCATCTAAATCTTAAATTTCTAAACTCATAATATGACACATACCTGTGTGTTTCTGCAGTCGACGGTGAGCTGTGGAAATTCTGATGCTCTTTCCTATGAAGACACTGGATAGTGATGACTGTGAGAAGAAGCACGGATATGGCCGATTTAAGGGGTGGAGCTGAATTACAGGTATGAAGGCTGATGCTAATGCATTTTCAGAAGTTTCTCATCATATGATGCAAAATAGTTCTGCTTATAGGCTACCTGTCAGCTTATGCATTTTTGCTCAATCTCAGACTGTCAAAATTCATATTCTCTTAAATGCTTGGCATAAACACACTAACAATGTGAACGTGGGTGTATGCAATACAAACCCAATTTTTGTGTTGAATTCAGAAGGTAGAGAGTTTATGATTAATGTATCATGTATAATGCGAAGACAACATTTTTGTTGTCTTTGTGGGTTTGGTGTTTTATTCTGCTATCATAAAGGACCATGATCTGAATATTTACGTCAAACGGCTGCAATGATGTTTCTATAGAGTATAATAAATCTTTTTGTCAGTGAAGCACAATAATTGAGCGCAGATTGAGCAACCATTGAGATGTTCCTCCAGGCAGTGAGGACAGGTAATGTTGCTGGTTAGAAGCTAGTATGCCATCTAATGTTTAAGCAAGGAAGCACATTAAAACAAAATCTTTGTTTTGGGGTTTAAGCAGTGTTCTGAAAATCTGAAAGTAAATTACTCTTAAATTTGAAAATGATGCCTTGCAAATGACAAGCCACAGATGGCCCAGGTTAGCAGGCCATTGATGTACAGTATTTGGTCTCTGTGATATTGTGCTGCTCAGTGAGGACATTTCATCTGTCCCGGGACATCGGATAGACTCAGTGGCAGCATCACCACCTGCGTCATTGCACAGATAATTTAAATAAAAAAATAATAACATATTAAGCACTCATAGGCACATAAACTGTAACTGTCCTGCCCGTCCCCCCCCCCACTTTGTTTAAGCTTTTCAGATCTGACAGTCGGTTTCAAGTTCTTAAAAAAACAATTGAATAAAAAAAAATGAGCATGAGGCATCAAATAAAACATTACATCTCTGTTGATTCTCAGAGACTTGTTTGGGTCATGTCCAAGAGAGGCGTACATGACATCTCTCTAAAGAGTTTGTGCCTGATCGATAAGCCAAAGGTACTACAGGCCTTTCATTTTTTCTCTATTATTTTGAATATATAGTATGACTATAAAGTTAGAATATAAAGTTTGGCTTTTCTTTCTGTCATGCATCTATAAAAAAGCTCTCATTGAGAATTAACAGAGGTTTAGCTGTAGATAATGTTGATGTTTTATTGAAAATATTTCATTTGAAGTCACTATGGTTAGTTAGTTAGTTTTAGTTAGTTATTTATTTATTTTCTTCGGTCATTTTAAACAATTAAATCTTAGGTCATATGTAATTCAAAAATCCTGTACATAATACAATGAAGAAAAAAAAACATAAAACAATGAAACAAATAGAGAAAGAAAAGAAAATTTAAATACATTAGAAAGATAAATACAAAATGAGTACCTAGGAATTTAAATGCTAAATAATACCTGACCGAAGGGGTTTAGGCTGAAGTTTAGGCCGAAGGGTTTAGGCCAACCCCTTTTACAACAAAAACAATATCCAAAGATGACACAATTTTATGGTTTCTCTCATACCAAAAATGATAACATGTAAGCACAGAACTTAAACTTCAACAATCAAAATTATATTATGCATCCACTTTCGCTTACTTTTCTAATGTTCTTCATTCAAGTGTTCTATACTTTTCCATAATGTTTAACTTATATCTTTTCTTAAATGCATTAATAGTTTTAGAGCTCTTAAGTGAAATTAGAAGACTGTTCCATAAATTAACTCTTTTAACTGATAAACACCTTCTCTTAGTATTACTCTTCGCCATGGGTTTTTGTAACAAATCAATTCCTCTGAGGCTATATCTAGATTCTCTGATTCGAAACATCTCTTGTAAACAGTGAGGAAGCATGAAATTGTGAGCCTTGTACTTCACAACTGCTGTGTAAACATCAACAAGATCATGAAATTTTAATATATTTAATCTAATAAAAAGTGGGTTTGTTGGGGCAAAATATTCAGCATAGCTAATCACTCTAATTGCTTTCTTCTGTAATAAAAAAAATAGGCTGTATATTAGTTTTATAGGTATTCCCCCATATTTCCACACAATACCTAAGGTATGGAAAGACGAGGGAATTATACAATATATACAATGCGTTTTGATTCAAGTTTTTATTTTACACAGTATGGCAATAAGTTTTGAAATTTTAGTCTTTAGTATATTTATATGCACCTTCCAATTTAACTTATCATCAATATTAATTCCCAAAAACTTTATTACATACACCCTTTCAATTTCTACCTCCCCAATTTTGAGTCGACATAGTTTGTTTACTACCTTGTTTCCAAATACAATATATTTAGTTTTTTGCAGATTTATGGAAAGTTTATTTACTTCAAACCATTTTTTGAGTCTCTTAAGTTCGGTTTCTACTGAATTCAAAAGCAGCTCAAGATCTTTTCCCGAAACGTACAAACTAGTATCATCAGCAAATAGGATACATTGCAATTTATTAAGGACTTCACAAATGTCATTAATGTACATAATAAATAGTTTAGGTCCCAGAACGGAGCCCTGAGGAACACCGTGGGTTATTTTTGCCTCCATTGAACGGATACCATTAATATGTACATACTGATTTCGGTCACTTAGATAGCTTTTTAGCCAAGTATGTGCTACGCCCCTGACACCATACCTTTCTAATTTATTTAAAAGCAATGAATGGTCTATGGTGTCAAAGGCCTTGCTAAGATCAATAAAGACACCAACAGCATACTCACTGTTCTCAATAGATGTTGATATCTGTTCTACTAGTTCAGTAACTGCCATTGAAGTGGACCTGTTGGGTCTAAAACCGTACTGATGCTCACTTAACAGATTATGCTTGCCTATAAAGCCATCAAGTCGTTTCACAAATAGTTTTTTCAATATTTTGAAAACTGCGAGAGTATTGAGATCGGTCTATAATTGGTAAACTGTTGCTTTTCTCCATTTTTAAAAATAGGTATTACTTTGGCAGTTTTCATTTTACTCGGAAAGATACCCATTAAAAAAGACTGATTACATATATACGTTAACGGAGTAACAATACAATCAATGATATCTTTCACGAGGACCATATCAATGTCAAATCCATCTGTTGTTCTCTTGGTCTTGAAGGAATGTACAATTTCCATGATTTCTCTCTCACTAACACTTTCAATGAAAAGTGAGTTTAAATTATTTTTAATGTTAATTTCTTCAAATTCTTTTACATTATTTGATTGCACAATTCCATTAGATAACTTAGGCCCAACACCGACAAAAAAACTATTAAATGCATTTGCAATTTCCTTTTTTTCACTGATGATTGAGTTATTCACTGTGAAGTAATTTGGATATTCTTCCTTTTTTTCCCATTCCTGATAATACCATTCAAAACCCTCCAAGTACCCTGGATATCATTCTTGTTCTGCTCCAGCAAATTGCAGTGGTATACTTTTTTAGTAAATCTTATTATTTGAATTAACTTATTTTTATACATTTTATACCTTTCTTCATTTCGTTTAGTCCTTTGCTTTAAATAGACTCTATAGAGTTGTTGTTTTCTTTTACAAGCCTTAATTATGCCCTTGGTAAGCCATGGCTTTTCCTGGCTATTTTTGTTTTTAATATAATATTTCTTACGCGGACAGTGCTGGTCATACAATTGGATTAGGGTAAGTAGGAAGGCATTGTATGCCCTATCAGGGTCAGGAGTTGTATACACTTCTTCCCAAGTTTGGGAACATAAATCATCCCTGAGAGCAGCAATAGCTTCAGGAGTTCTCTGTCTTACGAATTTAAAATCATTTGTTTTGGTTGTATTATTTCGTAATTGTTTGAAAATACTAAAAATAGGAAAATGATCAGTGATGTCATTGATAAGTACTCCAGCGGTTATTTGACTTGCTAATTGATTAGTAAAAATATTATCTATTAATGTTGATGTATCCGTGGTAATTCTGGTTGGCGTAACAATAAGAGGAAATAGAGTGTTGCTATACATAGTATTAATGAAGTCTGTTGTTTTGACATTTTTCTGAGGGTTCAGAAGATCAATATTAAAGTCCCCACACACAATATGGACCTTGTTTAGATTACTAAAAAGACTGTCCATTTTATTATTGAAGATGTCTAGACTTGATCCCGGTGTTCTGTCCACACAACTAACAACAATATTTTTAGATTTTTCTAAAATAATTTCACATGTTATACACTCCAAAACATCATCAATGGTGGTTGACTCACCTTTAATCCTCTTAAACCCCAGATCTGTATCTATGTATAGTGCAACACCCCCACCTCTTTTATTTATCCGATTGGTAGTGAACAAATCATATCCATCTAATTCTACTTCACAGCACCTGTCTGCATCCAACCAAGTCTCAGAAACAGCAATGGCACTGAATTTATTAAACTGACTAAGATATTGTTTAATGTCGTTATAATTTTTGTTCAGACTCCTACTATTGAAATGTATAATACTAAAGGCACCATTCATGCATTTAAACTGCTCGTCAGTATAGTAATCACAATCATTAATTATATTATTAAACAAATGCTCATCCGGATCTATGTCACAGCCAAACTCATTTGTTCTATAATTTATATCATCGTACAGAATATTGTCTTCACTACCGTTTATAGATTCTACATCATTAATATCCACATCACTCAATTCATCCTCATTGTTATACATTTGTTTTTTAGTTTTGTCATACCTACACCTTGCCACCAAACATACATAACATTTGACAACCCAACCCCAAGACCCTTCACACTCTTGGAGCACACATTTATGCACACATACGCAGGACACACACACAAACAGCGTACAGATCCAGATTTATGACCGGGCAACACACCAATAATTACACACGAGCGCACACACAACACACAATAAGATGCACACATAAAACTACAGACCATTTGGAG
Source organism: Rhinichthys klamathensis goyatoka (assembly GCF_029890125.1). Taxonomy (NCBI): domain Eukaryota; kingdom Metazoa; phylum Chordata; class Actinopteri; order Cypriniformes; family Leuciscidae; genus Rhinichthys; species Rhinichthys klamathensis. The sequence goes on from NW_026606895.1 coordinate 59,934, forward strand.
ATGTCTCTTACACTTTCCAGTCCGCCCGAATACAAAGCCCAAAGTCTGAGTATTCGAAATATTGAGATCCACTTGTCGACTCCACTGAATACCTAAAATTGTGAATACTGAATACTGGTGATTAGTGTTTGTTTTAGTTGGTCTATTGACCCTTGAGTTTTTAAATAATTTTTTAACATTTGCAATAGTGTTTCACAAAATGCCTTGTGCTTTTTTTATCTCTCTTTTTTTAGCAAAACACACAAGCTGAAGTTGCCTACTTGTATGACATTTAAATGAATGTCACACAGTGAGGTTTTTTTTTTTAAGTTTTTAAAGTTTATTGATTTATTGAGGTATTACCGAACTGTAAAATTTGTGCTATTAAACAGAAGCCGCTTTTGTGATTGAACACTGTAATACATTAACACTGAAATTAAACAAACATCATCGCTGAGACACTTCAACAACAAACCTCAACAATGGTGACAATCATCAAAATATTCAGAAACAGATCAAGTTTCATCATCATCTTCAGTTGATTTCATCTAAGGCTGTGGCTGGAAATCAGTTGCAGTTCTTGTTTCTGCTTGTCTCTTCTATTTTTTCTGTTCTTGTTCTGCTTTACTTCAGTGATTCTGCTTGTTAACAACAGGTGTTCATAACTAATGATTAATCATCACTCAATTCATCATCTGATTATATCATTGACGGCAACTCTGCTTCAGTGTGTCTTTAACACTTTGTATAGTAGGACAAACTGTACTGAGCAGTGCTGATTTAACTCTAAGGATATGTTTCAGTTGTTGTGGGCAAATACCTGGAGCTTCAGGTGTGTGTTTGTAAAACAAGTGATTTTTCACTGCAAATAGAGCTAAAATAGAACTTATTTTATTCATGCACATATATATACACATATTATAAAAACATTAATTTGCAAAAACAGGCCCAATGGGAAGTTTGCTAATTCCCTCCAGAGACAGTGTAATTCAATCATTAGATATTTCTGTCATAACTTTTGATTTACACATCTGTGAGATTGTAATTAATAATGCATCTGTTCTACAGGATTTCACAATGTTAAACTCCCATGTGAAGCATACAAATGACACAGCTTCGATCACTCATTAAATTCGTTTGTAAATGCAAATGATGTTTTTGCAGTTTGGACAGGTGTGTTTCACATCCTTGCACGAGTCCATACAGAAGGGAATGCAACAACAGAGCCAGCACCTGAAAAACACAACAGACAATCTCTAAATCCGCAGTCTGTAAATTCAAGCAGGGTAAACGCTCTAAAGCTTGTACAGTTAGCATACTCACAGAAAGAACCCAAGAACTCCGCAGATTAACCAGGTGATCAACCCATTTAAATATTCGATTTCCGTGAGGACCTCCGTCATGCAGTGAGGGCAGATAATACGGCTCGGGACATCAGTGAGACTCACAACCGGCGCCTGCGTTACTGCACATGTACAAATGCATCAAATGCGGAACAAATATAAAATATTGCATATACAGTATATACAGTATATAGACAATATCAGCATAAATCTTATTTTTCAGAGTAAATCCATTAAAGTAACTTCTTTTTGGTTACATAAGTATATACACATCACAATCACACATGTCCTTTCTGCTGTGATGCCTGATTAGTGGAATTTATTAGTGGAGTATAAGTTTCAATAGTACTCAAGTAAAGTACAAATTCTTCAAAGTAATAATAAAGTACTTCACACCCCTAAACACTTGATGACAAAACATGCAAAGTTCAGGGAATGAAGTAGAATTAAGTAAATGGCGGCTTTCTGATTCAGAGGAAATCTTATGTGAAAATGTTTGCAGGCATTATCAGTTCCCTCCAATTGATATGGTTTATCCTCGTCATGCTACTACATTCTAGTGTTTGCCACTCATGAAATGAATAAAACATGAGAAATGATGGGTCTTGGGTTCTGAACACTCACCGACAGGGACCATCACAGGCTGGAAGTTGGTGGGTGGAGCCCCGAACCCGTATGGAGGTGGTTGGTAAGGTGCAGCGTGTGGACCTGTAAAAGGGTCAAAACACCAGTTAGAAACACTGAAACCCTCTGCACTGGAGATTTATAGGATGTGAGATCATCCGCTTTATTTAAAACCCAGACAGCAATCCGTGCCGGCACAGATCCGGCCCACATCAGATACGTGTGGATTCCATGTCTACCAGATGTGGGCCGGATCTGGGCCAACTATCTCAAATGATCCAATTAAACAAGTATATAAATATAAATATAAATAACTATATATATTATATACTATATAAATGCTTCATTCATTCATTCATTCATTCATTCATTCAAGTGACCACATCAAAGAAAACACTAGCCACGTTAACATGCACCCAAATAATCTGTTAGTAATTGGATTGATGGCTCAATCAGAATGAAAAGCCTTCATGAAAACACCTCAATCGACTCAACTGAGCTCGACCTGAGTGAAATTGTGATTAAAAGGGGTAGACCTGAAATAATCAGATTAAGAGGAAAAAATAAGCATGTAAACACTTGAGTATGAGTATCTTCTCGATCAGATTTTAAAAATACCTTGTGCGGTGATATTTAAATGTTTACTGAAGCCCTTTTATAACAAAAATGTCAGTCGTATTGCAGAGTTTAGGTAGCCTGGGAAAACCCAGACAACTTCCGGCAAATTTAGATTTGCTCTGAAAGTTAGTCTGGCAAAGAGCTCATTCAAGCCCATTTCCAATCCGTCGAAATCGCGGCACCAATCAGAAACGTTGGGGCGGGCTTTACACGATGAGGACAGCGCTGGGATTTTGAAGCAGATTTTGTAGCCTACATTACAAAGATGGATGCCGCCGTCAAACATCACTCGTTCGAATCAGCTATCGCGTCTGTTTTAAGCGATTTGAACGTTTCCTTTTAGTTAAAAACCGAGCAAAGAACAACACTCGGAGATGTTTCTCCGCCGCTCTGCATACGTCATCTCCTTCATCGCTCTGACTGGGTTTAGGTCTATCCGCGACGTCCGTTGGTGACGCCCCTCTGGAAATGATTTGTCTATGACGCTTTGCCAGACCATAACTCCGTTACAACTGAGAATGGTCTGGTTTTAACCAGGCTAGAGTTTAGGATAAACTTTCACAATTTGAAATCGGTTTGCCAAAATGAGTGCATGTAAAATACCTAGTGTATTTCCAATTAAGAGCCCAGGCTTGTGCTTTCTCTAGCATCACTTAACAACCAAACTCTTCTGGTTTTAGTTGTCACACATGTCATCTGAAAGGAATTTTGGCCCTTATTTTTAAAATAAGGCTCTTCGCAAACCACTTAAAGGGATAGTTAACCCAAAAATGAAACTTCTGTCATAATTTACTCACCCTCAAGTTGTTTCAAACCTGTATGAATTTCTTTCTTCTGCTGAACACAAAAGAAGATATTTTGAGGAATATGGGTAACCAGACAGGCCCAAGCACCCATTGACTCCCATAGTAGGAAAAAAAAAATACTATGGAAGTCAATGGGGCCCATCAACTGTTTGGTTACAGACATTCTTCAAAATATAATCTTTTGTGTTCAACAGAAAAAAGAAATTCATACAGGTTTGAAACAACTTGAGGGTGAGTAAATGATGACAGAAGTTTCATTTTTGGGTGAACTATCCCTTTAAAGAGCGGTTGAAGGTTAGTCCCATTTAAAACAATACTTGGGTTTCAATTGTTTCAGTTGTTGATTTCTTTGTTTCCAGGATCAATAACATGCTTTATTACCCAGTCTTGGATGTACACGCATTACTGGGAAAAAACCCGAAATTCAATGTTCTGTGAGTGTGAGATGGACACGTCCTGACACCCAGTGTTTCTGTTTTTGGAGAACATAGCAATTATCCTCCTCCTAACCATTTTTATTTTATTTTTGATCTTTTACAGGCTTTCACAGTCAGAGATGTTCCCACCCACTACAACAGTATCCATCCGTTAGTAATCTAATCTACCAGGCCATTACTTAGAGGTCAACATCTTGTAAAAGTTTCATTCATGTTTCTTGAGGTCTTCTGTAAAAGCACAAACTATACACTGTAAAAAATTGCTGTAGTTATGCAGCTGTTTGCCAGTAACTTACTGTAGATTTAAATTGATGTATATTTACTTGCAACAGTTTGTTCAAAGTTAAATGAACATTAAACATTAACAAGTCTTTGTCTTTACAGAATAAAATTATAAAATTACAATCTAATGCAAAGCATTCTGGGAACCAGAAATCTTCATCAACCTTTTTCTGTTTTTTTTCCTTCAGATTTTGGTTCCCAGAATGCTTTGCATGAGGCTGTTATTTTAGTTTTATTCTGTAAAGATAAAGACTTGTTAATGTTTAATGTTCATTTAACTTTGAACAAACTGTTGCCAGTAAATAACATCAATTTAAAACTACAGTAAGTTACTGGCAAGCAGCTGCCAGTAATACTGTAATTTCTACAGATTTTTTTTACAGTGTATCACCACCCAAAGTCTGTTTGTTGAACAGGTAACGTCCTTAAACACACATCTGACGTCATTGAGTGGACCTTTGCACAGTGCATGACTTCCTGATTACCCGTCCATGAAACACATCTCGATGGCGCACTTTCTTCAACAAAAGATGAATAAGTACTGTAAAAATGTATTGCGCATTGTTTGTTAGTTGCATTAACCAAAATAGCTAATGCACCCTTATTGTAAAGCGTTATGGCTCTGGTCTGTAATCCTCTTGTTTGCTCTTGTTAGTGAAGATGGTCTGACCTGTTTGAGGAGGGTAGTGCGCCTGCGGTCCGGGGTAGTTCACGCCCGTCTGGGTCGGCTGAGGACCGTAGTAAGGAGGGGGGGTGTATTCCTTCTCCATTATCAAAGACCTGGGAATGAGAATACATGAAGATATGAGGAATCGCAAACATTTCTTTATCTTTGTGACATTCTAATCTTGTTCTACTAATTTCCCTATTAATTTGGTAAAAACCACACACTATGCAAAGCTGAATAACATCCCCTTATGCACTAGACATTTAACAAAAGCATAATGATGTACGCTCGTACCTGTATGCAGTGTGAAACCGTGCGGTTGTGTCGCTTCCTCTTTTCGAGAACGTACAGCAGAATATGGATGACTATGAGTGAGAGAGCGAGGGTGCGGTTCATGACAACAGCAGATTACAGTCATAAATGTGCACTGTGTAGGCAGGGCTATCTTTGGCCCACTAAATGATGGTCAACCTCCAGATTTCCCATGACAATTAAGGAAGAGAAAGCAACATTATCAGATTAGCCAAATTATTTTTCTACTTGTTTGCACATGTTGTTAATGTTAAAGCAAATGTTGGCAGGTCAGCAGGCAGACTTGGGATTTAAATGATACAATGAACATATTAAACTGTGTCACAGTTTAAGCAATGTTACATTATATGTTGTATAGGGGAAAATAACAGGAATGAATGGAATATATTACGGTTGGTTGTTAAAAATGTAAAGAATATTTACATTTTTATATTTCTAAAACTTTATACTTTCTCTTTTATTATGTTAATTGTATGTATTACAATTTCGAGTTCCTTGCTTTCAATTCTTTTTGGTGATGTGCACATTGTAAATGCACCCTTATATTTCACTCTGTCAGCTTGTAGTCATTGCTCATTAAACTTTAATGTGATTGCCCATTGTGGGAAGATTTTCCATTAACTCACTGAAACAGATGTGTGCTGTTGTAATCTGATTCATATCACCTCAATTTGAGTGCAACATTTCCAGAGAGAGAGAGAGAGAGAGAGAGAGAGAGAGAGAGAGAGAGAGAGAGAGAGAGAGAGAGAGAGAGAGAGAGAGAGAGAGAGAGAGAGAGAGAGAGAGAGAGAGAGAGTGAGTGTGTGTGTGTGTGTGTGTGTGTGTGTGTGTGTGTGTGTGTGTGTGTGTGTGTGTGTGTGTGTGTGTGTGTGTGTGTGTGTGTGTGTGTGTGTGTGTGTGTGTGTGTGTGTGAGAAAAACGCGTCCATAGAGACCGGCGGTATCCAGGCTACGGAATACAAACATTCGGCGACTTCGACCGCTACCGGAACAGATCTCTTTAACAAAACGATTTTAAATACAGGTTAATAAGTACTTTTTAATTTACACCAATTATGATGTCATCCCAAGTTTTAGTGTCACGACCCCATTTTGACACGCGGGTAGTGGCACGGAATGGCTCACAGCCGCCGGTCACAAACCCGGAGACCACCGTTAAGGAAAACGTTTACGCGGGTACATCCGCCGGTCTGGCCACCGCGGGCTACCGGAGCGCCAAATACACCCCCGAAGAGTGGATCACCAATAACTCTGCTCTCTTAAACCGGGCCGTCGTGGACCGGAACCGCGCGGAGAATATTTGCCACGAGTCCAAAGCGCTGAAAGCGGAGACCGACGCCGGGACTTTACGCACGCAGACCGAGGGCACCAAACACCTGGGCGAGCGGCTGCAGGACATCCACCGCTGGAGATCCGAGTTGGCGCGGTTTATCGAGCGGCTGAACGCAGAAACACACCTGCTGGTTGGCTCGAGGAGGCGGCTGGAAAAAGCGCTGGACGCCACGGAGATCCCCTTCGCCATCGCCACTGATAACCTGACCTGCCGAGAGAGACGCTTCGGTCCGGATCTGGTGGAGGACCCGGTGCAAGAGGAACTTCTAAAGGCATGAAAAACATAAAAATAATCGATTTTTGTTAACTCGTATGGAAATTTGTCTTTGGCTCCCCACAAAGTGGAAATATATGATCTATTTTTTTCTTTTCTTTGTTCAAGAGAATAATAATAATACATAAAACAATAAATACACTATTAGTAGTTCCCATGCAGCGAACAATTTTTGGTTCCCAGGCGTTCTTGGTGGGCCGTTAGTTTTGGGTTCTCTGAACGTACTGGGAAGGGAACGTTTCCAAAACATGTTATTTGTAACGTTTGTTTTTGGTTAGCTAGGAAAGTTCTCATTGCGGAAATAGAACAGGTTTTTTTTTTTTTTTTTTTTTTTTTTTTTTTGCAAAAGGTTCTCTTATGGAACAAACCGTTATACGGAAGATTAAAAGATTGATTCCATTATTTGTAAGATTTCGTCATTTGTAAAACTCAAATTAATATCAAATGTTTTGCTTATCCAAAATATACGTGAAAAATTACACATTTCAGCATAACATTATACAAAATAAAACCTAAAAATAACCTGCATGGGACGTTCTGGGAGTTAGGTTGCTAAAAAGAACAGAAGACCAATATGTGAACAACAGATCTTAAAACAGTTCATTGAATGATTTCCATCAGGAGGTGGAGCTGATCAGAAGCATCCAGGCCTTGCTGAAAAAAACTCTGGATCAAACTCTCAACCAGATCAGGCCAGTTATCTAAATTATGAACCTCTCTTTAATATATTCTGTCATCAGAAATTGAAATATTTTTCATCATTTACTTTCTTAGAGACTACAGCACATTCAGTAACTGAGATGGGTTTTATTCAGATTGCAGATTACACTCTAAAAAATGCTGGGTTGTTTTAACCCAATTAAATATAGACCAAATTGGGTGAAATATGGACCAAACGTTGGGTTAAATTGTTATCTTTGTCCATATTTCACCCCAAAATTGGGTTGAAACAACCCAACATTTTTTAGAATGTAAAGTCATAAAACTGTTTGTGTGTGCCAGGCTGAACCGGGAGGTGACGCAGACTCTCGAGTTCGACTGGTCTGATAAACAGCAGGCCTACAACTTGGATGACCAGTGTGGACGTTATAACAACAGGAGCATGGACACACAACAGCATCCCAGCTCAGCAGTGCTGCAGGATCAGTGTGTGCCACAACTCACAAACACAAACAGTGCTTTCATTTCACACACACCTTGCACAATACATTTCAGCATATCAAAGGTGCCGTTTAGCTTAACCAGATCATTATGAACAGTTTTTGTCTGTATTGGATTCTCGATAATGCATAATGACGGGTTCACCGGTGACGGCACTCTCCGGTGTGTTTCTCGGTAGGGTGTGTGATGAGGAGGTGTGGCGTAAGTTTACTGTGGATAACCTGCGGCTGGCGGAGAGAGAGGAGACGGCGAGCCAGGCCCTGAGAAGGCTGTCTGAGCGAGTGTTGCAGGAGACGACTGAGGATCTGCGGGCGCAGTGTGTTACTGTAGATCAGGCATTCATCCAGCGCTGCATGGAGCTGAGCCAGTCCAAAACACAGCTGGAGCTGCACCTGGGACAGGCAATACACACCTATACAAAGCAAAACTCTATATACACTGTAAAAAAAAAAAAAAAACGGCAGCTGTGGTTGCCAGAACTTTACAGTAAAAAACTTAGAGGCATTTTACGTTTTAACGGAACGCATATTTCAAAGAATAACTGGTTGTAGAAGTGTTTTTCGGAGAAACAAGTATGTGAACAGCATGTTTCCTAAATATCTGTAAACATATTTTTATCCTTTAGTACAGCCAAAAAATGACATACAGCACTTTATACTCAAATAATACAATACACATTTATTTATTTAATAGCATAAGATATAGCATAAAACCCTAAACTACATAACTGATAAGAAAATACATTTTAGATAATTGTTTACAGTGTATGATAGAACCTATATAATCTTCACATTTCATACTTTATACAAATAAACATGAAATGACTCTCTATGGTTGTTTACTGTGTGCGTGTAATAGATTCTGGATCAGATCGGGGCTCAGGAGAAGAATATATCATACTTGCAGCAAGCTGTGTATGACAAAGAAGCTCCACTCAGAGTGGCTCAATCCAGGCTGCATAACCGGACCTTCAGACCCAACATTGAGCTGTGCCGAGACCAGCCGCAACTCAGGTACAGTACATGCACTCACTCACTCACTCACTCACTCACTCATTTACACACTCACTGACTCATTTACTCACTCATTTACTCACTTACTCACTCACTCACTCACTTACTCACTCACTTACTCACTCACTCACTTACTCACTCACTTACTCACTCACTCACTCACTCATTCACTCACTCATTTACTCACTTACTTATTTACACACTCATTTATTTACTTACTCACTCACTGACTCACTCACTCACCCATTCACTCACTCACTCACTCACTTACACACTCACTCACTCATACACTCACTCACTCACTCACTTACACACTCACTCACTCATACACTCACTCAGTCACTCGCACACACACTCACTCACTCGCACTCACTCACTCACACACTTACATACTCTCACTCACTCATTTACTCACTTACACACTCACTCACTCATACACTCACTCGCACACACACTCGCACACTCACTTAATCACTCACTCATTCACTCGCACACTCACTCAATCGCACTCACACACTCACTCTCTCACTCATTTACACACTCACTTACACACTCATTTATTCACTTACACACTCACTCACTTATTCACTCACTTACACACTCACTCACTCACTCACCCATTTACTCACTCACATACTCTCACTCATTTACTCACTTACACACTCACTCACTCATACACTCACTCGCACATACTCACTCACTCACTCACTAATTCACTCGCACACACACTCACTCACATGCACTCTCACACACTTACTCACTCGCTCACTCACTCACACACTTACTCACACTCACTCTCTCACTCGCACACACACTCACTCACTCTCGCACACTCACTTAATCACTCACTCATTCACTCGCACACACTCACTCACTCACACAATTACTCACACACTCACTCTCTCACTCACTCACTCGCACACTCACTTAATCACTCACTCATTCACTCGCACACACTCACTCACTCACACAATTACTCACACACTCACTCTCTCACTCACTCACTCGCACACTCACTTAATCACTCACTCATTCACTCGCACACACTCACTCACTCGCACTCTCACTCACACACTTACTCACACACTCACTCACTCTCTCACTCTCTCACACTCTCTCTCACATGAACTGATCTGATGCGTGTGTGTTTTGTAGTCTGTTAGGTGAGGCATCAGAGCTCGGCAGTACAGTATCAGCCCTACAGCAGCAGCTGTATGAGGCACGCAGATCTTTGTCTGACCTGGAGGAGAGTCGACTGGCCCTGGAGAAAGACATCGCTTGCAAAACTAACTCTCTCCTCATCGACAGAGAGAAGTGTATGACGCACCGCACACGCTACCCTACTGTCACAGTGCTGTCTGGGTACTGACACACACTCATAACATTCCCTCAACAGGAGGTCCGGGTCTGTTAGACTGTTACTTCCAGTGGCCTGCAGTGTGTGTGTGTGTGTGTCTGGGTTTTTTTTATGCAATGATTATATATCCTCTGGTTTTAAAGAAAATGCTTTTAAAGATTTTTTTTCCAAAAGCAATCTTTCTACTTTTAATGATAAATTATTATAGTTATTAAATGTCTTATTGTGTCTCTTTTATTTGTCATTTATATTTGTTCCTACATATTATAAATAAATTAAGAGTGACCAATCAGAAGTTTTTAGGCCTACACGAATTTACATTTAAAGGGATAGTCAGTCCAAAAATGACAAATCTGAGCTTATTTCTTCTGCGGAACACAAAAGGAAAGATTTTGAAGAACGTTTCAATGAAAGTTGAAATGAACCACACAATGAAAGTCAGCGAGGTCAAAATAACATTGGAAACCACTGACTTTTATTAAACTGTGCGAGTGTTTTTTTTTAGCACACTATCCCTTTAATATTATTAATGGAAATCAAACATACATGACATAAGAACACTATTATTATTGTATTATTTTCTTTGTTAAATCAGGATTTGAAAGTCATTCCAATAAAATAATAACAGGACCTTTTTCACATTTCTGGGGTTCTCAGAAGCAGATATTGCCATTGTTGGGAAAACTTCTATAGTGGTGAACAGGAGATGGCAGCAAATATAATTTTTGTATTCCCATTTGCTACAATATCAAAAGAAAAAAAACCCATATCAGCGTTTCTGAGTTTCCAAAAGAGGGAATAAATATTGAGAGATTAATTACAGCAGTCAAAAGAGAGAAAGATGTGAAATTTACCATCACTCCCTCAGCCGTTGTATTAGAACTCCCTCATTTGTGTTTTGTAATTTACTGCCAAGGTAATGTAACACAAAGTATAGAGTTATACATGTATATTAAATATTTTAAAAATGAAAATACAAAAAACTAGATTTGCAATGTTGATAACTGTTGAAACAGGCATTTGTGGACAGACAAATGGTATCAGTATGGTAGGACTAGTTTCAACTTACAGACTGTCAAATATAAACAAAACTGGAACGTACTTTATAATCTGATTATATGGCTCATGGCTCATGCAAAAAGTAAAGTGAGCGCTTATAAAAATTATGTTGTTGTTTATGTCTCAAGTGCATAAGAATGTTAATTCCATTCAGGAAGATTGGAATTTCAACACTGCTTCTTAGATTGACGTTATAGGGTACACCTTCAACATGACCGGTGTCTGAAGCATGTGTGAAAACACGCAAAATGTTATTGGTCAGCGAAAGTCCATGAGATCATTAGCAGAGAGCTTTTGAGTATAAGAGGGCTGAGGGCACCTGTAATGCATGTCATCAGCGTTTTTTGTCTTCAGGAACCGTTTGTTTGTAAAATAGCATGTGGTGAATATATACACTCACCGGCCACTTTATTAGGTACACCTGTCCAACTGCTCGTTAACACTTAATTTCTAAGCAGCCAATCACATGGCGGCAACTCAGTGCATTTAGGCATGTAGACATGGTCAAGACAATCTCCTGCAGTTCAAACCGAGCATCAGTATGGGGAAGAAAGTTGATTTGAGTGACTTTGAACGTGGCATGATTGTTGGTGCCAGAAGGGCTGGTCTGAGTATTTCAGAAACTGCTAATCTACTGGGATTTTCACGCACAACCATCTCTAGGGTTTACAGAGAATGGTCCGAAAAAGAAAAAACATCCAGTGAGCGGCAGTTCTGTGGGCGGAAATGCCTTGTTGATGCCAGAGGTCAGAGGAGAATGGCCAGACTGGTTCGAGCTGATAGAAGGGCAACAGTGACTGAAATAACCACTCGTTACAACCGAGGTATGCAGCAAAGCATTTGTGAAGCCACAACACGCACAACCTTGAGGCGGATGGGCTACAACAGCAGAAGACTCCACCGGGTACCACTCATCTCCACTACAAATAGGAAAAAGAGGCTACAATTTGCAAGAGCTCACCAAAATTGAACAGTTGAAGACTGGAAAAATGTTGCCTGGTCTGATGAGTCTCGATTTCTGTTGAGACATTCAGATGTTAGAGTCAGAATTTGGCGTAAACAGAATGAGAACATGGAACCATCATGCCTTGTTACCACTGTGCAGGCTGGTGGTGGTGGTGTAATGGTGTGGGGGATGTTTTCCTGGCACACTTTAGGCCCCTTAGTGCCAATTGGGCATCGTTTAAATGCCACGGCCTACCTGAGCATTGTTTCTGACCATGTCCATCCCTTTATGGCCACCATGTACCCATCCTCTGATGGCTACTTCCACCATGTCACAAAGCTCTAATCATTTCAAATTGGTTTCTTGAACATGACAATGAGTTCACTGTACTAAAATGGCCTCCACAGTCACCAGATCTCAACCCAATAGAGCATCTTTGGGATGTGGTGGAACGGGAGATTCGCATCATGGATGTGCAGCCGACAAATCTGCGGCAACTGTGTGATGCCATCATGTCAATATGGACCAAACTCCCTGAGGAATGCTTCCAGCACCTTGTTGAATCTATGCCACGAAGAATTGAGGCAGTTCTGAAGGCAAAAGGGGGTCCAACCCGTTACTAGCATGGGGTACCTAATAAAGTGGCCGGTGAGTGTATATATAAAACCAGATTTGGATTTGGTATGGGGGCGTGAAACAGGAAGTCGCTCGCGGCAGACTCGACCCATTAGCGCTCCCCATGAGCCTTTAATTTCTTCCTGAACTCCAAGCAGAGGTAAAGTCGTCGTTGAAGAAATAATATTCAGCCCGCATTTATTCACTCCAACATTCAAATTATGTGAATGTGGAGGGGTTGCATGAGCGAGGATTGCCCTTTTGAAGAGACGCTTGCCAGCTTTCTCTCAAAGGGTGAATCATCCTCTCTGAAGGCTTCAGGCATGTCATCTAAGCATCTTTGCTCTCCTTTGATCCTTAGGGTTGATGCAGGGTGAACTGAGTATTGTAGGGAATTATACATGTATATCCCCTCTACTTAGTTTGCTTTCCTCCCAAAGTACGGTTGGGTCTTTAAGCAGGGGTGTATGTTCTCCTCCTGATGGGTGGGCTTTTTAGGCCTCTCTAGTTGACCCTGGTTGAATATGGAAATAGATGATGCTAATAAGTTGAAGAAGTTCATCCCTCCTTGTTCTCTGTCACTTACAATAGCTAACACTAATAGAGAAAAACTAAGCACTGGCTATAGCAGGTCCTAGATGAGTGTTTTACCTAAAGTGGGATTCGAGCTACCTCCCTCAGTATTCTGAGGTCTTTAAATAGGGTTAAGCTCCCCTGCGGCTCCCTTGGGGTTGAGCCTCTCCTGTGCCTGAGGCTCGCCCTTGGAGGAGCAGAAACATTGAAGGTGGTAGCTTCTGCGGTTTTAGCGCCTTGCATGCTCCCTTTGGTCAGCTGCTCTTTAAGACCTTAGGTTTGAGTAAGTTGTTTACTCCCTCCCCAACTGTGTTGGGTCTTAAAGTAGGGTCATTCGCTCCCCTTTAAAGCTCAAGTTGACCCATGTTAAGAACCTAACAAGTAAAGGTAATTTGCCTAATAAGCAATCCCTCTTGTTATTCTGCACTCTTTCTTTAAAGAAGCTCTCATAGCTGAGCCAGTTATTCTTTAGAGATCTGCTCTTGAGCCCGGCATATGGCCTGCACGGGAGGGAGGAGGGTTGACTTCCCTTGTTATAAGAGCATAGAAGCTTGGATATCTTCTATTATTGGAAGATAGTGGCTTAAGGAGTGGTACCACTAGACAGTCTGAGTCTTTGTGAATGCGCCCTTGATTCACAGGCATTCTCTCAGCATGGCGTAGTGGGTATTCGTTCCCTATAACGTCAATCCAAGGCGCAGTGTTGAAGTTCCACTTCGAAAGGGAACATCTCAGGTTACGACCGAGAAGGGGAGCGAGACAGCGTCTCATTGCCATGCCTTAGGCCTACCTGAGTGTCTCTTTCAGACAAAAGAGTTGATGATGTGTATTACAGGCTCCCTCTTATACTAATGGCACTTCACTAATGACATCATGGACTATTGTTGACCAATAAAATGTGTTGTTTTCACATGTGCTTCAGACACTGGTCACCGCTGATGGCGTTACCCGTGTACATAAAAATTGTTAAGTGTTCAGCCTGAAAATTTGCATTTATTTTTCAATGAAGCAGGGCTGTAGTACTCGAGTCCGGACTCGAGACCGTTTTTCTATGGTCTCGGACTTGTCTCGGACTCGCTGGTATTCGGACTCGTCTCGGTCTCGGCCACTGGTCTTGCCAAATATGGCTTTTGGTCTCGACCGAGTCCAGGTTTCTTTTTTATGTTCCCAGTAACGTATTATTGTAGTATGCACCCGCAGACTTCCACAGAAACCTCTGCAGATTACCGCAGATTGTAGTGCCCGTCATTGACAAGTACGACCTACGTGTGTGATTTCTTTTCTACTATTTGCTACTGTAATACCGGCGCATAGCTGAAATAACAGGTCTGTCTATTCGCTGCCGATCAAATATGAAATTGCTATATGGACTAGTGACTGTGAATATTAAAGACTGCTATCAAATCTGATTGTTCCGCGAGTCTGCAAATGAGTGCCGCAGGTTGAATGAATGAATGAGGCATTTATATAGCGCTTTCATATGTACTACTGTACACCCAAAGCGCTTTACGATCATATCAGGGGTTCTCTCCTCAACCAGCACCAGGTTCATGTACTACACATACTCAAGTACACGTTTATCTTCAGCATTTCATCGTCAGATACACTCAGAAATAAATCAAAATACCCGTCAAAATAAAAGTTCGGTTTAACGTGAAGAAATTACCACAGATATATTTTACTGGAGTGAAGCTATATTGTCATTCAGTTGTCTTGTCTTGGACTCTAACCTCTTTGGACTTGGACTTGACTAGTCCTGGTCTTGGACTTGTCTTGGACTCGACAAAGGTGGTCTTGACTACAGCCCTACAATGAAGCATCACAATTATTACTAATGCCCTTATGCGTGTCATTGTGACTGGATAATTTGGGTTTTGATGGCTGTCTTCAGTGATTAGTGAGTGTTTACTTGTGTGTGTATAGTTTAAACAATGATTATGGGCTTTGTCGATATAGGGACATTGGTAAATTAATCTGTATAATGTATTCATGGAAGTGAAAATACTGTACCACAATGCCAAAGTATAGTTTGACTTATTTAATTTGCCTTGCACATAATTAAATCGTGAATGTTATTTTTTGCACAGCAGTATGTATTATTTACAAGGTAAGGTTACAGCATCGGAAAAGCATGGTAAATAAATGAAAGCTATATATATATATATATATATATAAGGTAAAAAAAAATGAAATGTGCATAGGATAAATTTGTAAATATACAACAAAATAAATAAATATACAGGGTAAAAAAATCATGACTGACTAAACTGCAGTGATGGCAATGCTACTCAAATGACTCAACATTTGTGTTTGATATAGGCAATTCTTTAAATAAATAATCAGGATTATGACAAAGGTTGCTGCAATTAGTGTTGGTTATGGTACTGAAATTAGGTGTACTCTCATTGCATCAAATGTTTCTATTTACAATGTGTTTTGCCTGGCGTTCTAACCAAATTGTCCCATTGGCTTCTTTTGAGTCATGAGCTCCTGATCATTTAAACAGATTGACCACATCTCTTTCTTCTGATAGCTGGTGGGTGTCCGGGTAAACTATGACTGCCTTCGTATCACTTGGATAGATGCTACATACAGGTGGTGGTAGAGGAGATTCCACTACTTTGTCGAATGGTTTCCCTCCAATGTGAATTCTCATGTGAATTTTAAGGCTTTGTTTCACTGTGAAACTCTTTCCACACTCAGAGCAGACGAAGGGCTTCTCTCCAGTGTGACTTCTAGTGTGACTTTGAAGGGGTCCTCGTTGCATGAAACTCTTTCCACACTCAGAGCAGGAGAACGGCTTCTCTCCAGTGTGAATTCTTATGTGTCTCTCAAGGCTTTGTTTCACTGTGAAACCCTTTCCACACTCAGAGCAGACGAAGGGCTTCTCTCCGGTGTGACTTCTTATGTGATTTTGAAGGTGTCCTTGTTGCATGAAACTCTTTCCACACTCAGAGCAGGAGAACGGCTTCTCTCCAGTGTGAATTCTTATGTGTCTCTCAAGGCTTTGTTTCACTGTGAAACTCAATATACAATAAGGACAGGTGAAAGGTTTCTCTCCAGTGTGGATTTTCATGTGTCTCTCAAGGCTGCTCTTCACTGTGAAACTCTTTCCACACTCAGAGCAGATGAAATGCTTCTCTCCTGTGTGAGTGCCCATGTGTATCTTAAGGCTCCTTCTCACTGTAAAACTCTTTCCACACTGAGAACAGATGAACGGCTTCTCTCCAGTGTGATTTCTCATGTGTCTCTCAAGGACATGTTTCAATGTGAAACTCTTCATACAATAAGAGCAGATGAAAGGCTTCTGTCCAGTGTGAATTTTCATGTGAATTTGAAGTTGTCCTTGTTGCACGAAACTCCTTCCACACAGAAAGCAGGAAAATGGCTTCTCGCCGGTGTGAATTCTTTTGTGGCTCTCAAGGTTACCCTTTACTGTGAAACTCTTTCCACATTGAGAGCAGGAGAAAGGCTTCTCTCCAGTGTGAATTCTCATGTGACATCTCAGCTGTCCTTGTTGTTTGAAACTTTTTCCACATTGAGGGCAGGAGAAAGGTTTTTCTCCAGTATGAATTCTCATGTGAATTACAAGTTGCCGTTGTTCCGTGAAACTGTTTCCACACTGAGAGCAGATGAAGGGCTTCACTCCAGTGTGAATTCTCATGTGACTCTCAAGGTGTTGTTTTACTGTGTAACTCCTTGCACACTGGGTGCAGGCAAAAGGTTTCTCTCCAGTGTGAATGCTCATGTGTCTCTTCAGGCTCCGGTTTACTCTGAAACTCTTTCCACATTGAGGGCAGGTAAAAGGTTTCTCTCCGGTGTGAATTCTCATATGAATTTTAAGCTTTTGCATCTCTATGAAGCCCATCCCACACTCGGTACAGGTGAACGGCTTCTCGCCAGTGTGAATTCTCATGTGTCTGTCAAGGCTTTGTTTAAAAATGAAACTCTTTCCACACTGAGAGCAGATGAAAGGTTGCTCTCCAGTGTGTATTCTCATGTGAGTATTAAGCTGTTGTTTTTCTATGAAGCCCATCCCACACTCAGAGCAGATAAAAGGCTTCTCTCCAGTATGAATTCTAATGTGCCGCTCAAGGCTTTGTTTCAATGTGAAACTCTTTTCACACTGAGGGCATGTGAAAGGCTTCTCTCCACTGTGAATTCTCATGTGACTCTCAAGGCTTTGTTTGACTGTGAAACTCTTTCCACACCTAGAGCAGGAGAAAGGCTTCTCTCCAGTGTGAACTCTCATATGACGTTTCCGCTGTCCATGTTGTGTGAAACTCTTTCCACATTGAGGGCAAGTGAAAGGCTTCTCGCCAGTGTGAATTCTGTTGTGAATTATTAGTTGTCGTTGATCCATGAAACTCCTTCCACACTCAGAGCAGGAGAAAGGCTTCTCTCCAGTGTGAATTTTCATGTGACGTGTCAGCTGTCCTTGTTGTGTGAAACTCTTTCCACACTGAGAGCAAGTGCAAGGCTTCTCCCCAGTGTGAATCCTCATGTGAATAATAAGCTTGTGTTTTTCTATGAAGTTCATTCCACACTCAGAGCAGGAGAAAGGCTTCTCTCCAGTGTGAATTTTCATGTGACGTGTCAGCTGTCCTTGTTGTGTGAAACTCTTTCCGCACTGAGAGCAGGTGAACGGCTTCTCTCCAGTGTGAATTCTCATGTGCTTCTTTAGACTTACTTGTTCAGTGAAACACACCCCACATTGATGGCAAGTGACAGAATCTTCTTTCAGTTCCGTCAGAGCTAAAAACAAACATTGAAAGATCGATGTTAAAAGTCAATTCCAGGGCAGCAAAGATGAGATGGCCAAAGTAATAGATGTGCACCCCAAACAATAAATTAAGATGAACATTGCTCAAATCCAATTGAAACTGAACATTTTATACAAAGTTGTAGACCTGTTACTATGTATCCTGATTCATTACAAATGAACGTCTCGGGTTACTTGAATGTAACCCTGTTTCCTGAAAAAGTGGGAATGAGATGCTGCGCTTGATTCAGCGCTCTGAGAACACTTTTTTTGTGTGACCGGCTGTGAATATACACTATTAAAGGGACACCCCTCCAAATCATTGAATTCAGGTGTTCCAATCACTTCCATGACCACAGTTGTTTAAAATCAAGCTCCTAGGCATGCAGACTTTTTGGGTCGCTCTCAGGAGCTCAGTGAATTCAAGTGTGGTTACCACCTGTGCAATAAGTCCATTCATCAAATTCCCTCACTACTAAATATTCCACGATCAACTGTTAGTGTTTTTATAACAAAGTGGAAGCAATTGGGAACAATAGCAACTCAGCTACAAAGTGGTGGGCCAGGTAAAATCACAGAGCGGGGTCAGCGCATGCTGAGGCACACACAGTGCACAGAAGTCGCCAACCTTTGCAGAGTCAATAGCTACAGACCTCCAAACTTCGTGTGGCCTTCAGATTAGCTGAAGAACAGTGCATATAGAGCTTCATGGAATGGGTTTCCATGGCCAAGCAGCTGCATCCAAGCCTTACATCACCAAGTGCAATGCAAAGCATCGGATGCAGTGGTGTAAAGCACACCACCACTGGACTCTATAGTAGTGGAGAAGTGTTCTCTGGAGTGATGAATCACGCATCTCTGTCTGGCAATCCGATGGACTGGGTATGGTCTGGGTTTAGCGGTTGCGAGGAGAATGGTACTTGCCTGACTGCATTGTGCCAAGTTTAAAGTTTGGTGGAGGGGGATTATGGTGTGGGGTTGTTTTTCAGGGGTTGGGCTTGGCCCCTTAGTTCCAGTGAAAGGAACTCTTAATGCTTCAGCATACCAAGACATTTTGGACAATTTCATGCTCCCAACTTTGTGGGAACAGTTTGGGATGGCCCCTTCCGGTTCCAACATGACTGCGCACCAATGCACAAAGCAAGGTCCATAAAGACATGGATGAGTGAGTTTGGTGTGGAGGAACTTGACTGGCCTGCACAGAGTCCTGACCTCAACCCGATAGAGCACCTTTAGGAATAATTTAGAGCGGAGACTGCGAGCCAGGCCTTATCGTTCAACATCAGTACCTGACCTCACAACTGCACTTCTAGAAGAATTGTGAAAAATTCCCATGAAGGGGAACATGTTCTATGACCAGAAGAGATTGCAGCTCTTGTGACAGTAAATGCGCCTCCTCCGAGTTCACGGTAGTGGAGACCTTGCCGTTGAAATGCGGATGACGACGATCTAATTGGATTCTGTAACCTTTTTTTTACTGTCCTTAGAACCCAAGTAGAACCCAACCTTAGTACATTTCGCTGGAAACCACTGCCCCCCGCAACCCCAGAGGTGGCGGGGATGGTACAGAGGTTTCGTAAGGGGGTGTCGCGAACAGGCAGGTAGATTTACATGCCCCGTACCGAGGGGGGATGCCCAATACAGGGCTGGGCGCAAGACCATCAGGAGATCTTTTTGAAAATTATGGTCAAGAGATCTTGCCTTTTTGGAGGCTACTGAGAGCGACGAGCCGGTCCCCAGTCTTGTTTTTGTGCCTCACGTTTAGAAGGACCAGGGCGAGTCTGGGTGGCCTGGGTGGCAGATGCATCTCCGTGCTAACCAAAGCACCCATTGAATGGCCGATGGAGCGAGCCGTTTGCTTGGTTGCACGTAGGGGCAGATCTTTAACAAGTAAGATGAACATAATAAATATGAATAATAAAAAAAGTTCATACAGCCTGTGAAGAAATTGTCCTATTATACTAGATCTTCACCGAATAGGACTAGAACTTAGGATGGGCTTAAGGACACAAGTAACTGAAATAACATGTTGTTTTAAATTGTTATTAAATTACTTATGTAACAACAAGGTAACTCAGTATTTAAGTTTGTTGATGTGGGTAAATTAAACCAGCTACATTTTCATATGTCTCATTTCACACCATAAACATGAATGCTCTAGTTTCATACAAAAGCAACTAAGGATTCAGTATCAAGATTACTGTAATATTTGTGCAGCACCTTGTTGTGACATAGATTTTTTTATATTGTGGTGGACTATTTCTTTTTCTTAGCAGAAGCTTTAAGATAATATACAGGCTGTATTTAAACTCAAATTAATATTTCATGTCCACATATTTATTTTTATGGTCAGTAGCCATAGCTAAGTAGGATCAGAAAGCAATAAGTCAGGAGCAGAAAGGTTTTGAATTGTATCACCACAAAAGTGTTTATTTTGCAATAATGACCTGCTGACTAACATACATTCAAATGGTGTAAATGCCATTATTCCTTAAAACACACACTCAGTACTCTCATTTACTCAGAACACATTTACTCTTGCATTTAAAAAGTTATTTAAATAATGGTAAAATAAAAAACTATTACCAAAGCTATTTTACCATTAATGAAATACAATGTTTTTATATGATCATGTAAAGTAACTTGCACTGTCTAAGCTAAGGGGTTGATTTAGACACAATTGAAAGGAAAAGTTAATGAAAAGTGCATCTAGTACAACATTGTTTTCAACACACTTTTTGCAACAATTTCTTGAAATGCCATGTTCAACAATTTTTTTTTCAAAATATAGTATTTTTTTTATTTTAATTATAAATTATAAACTTTAATGATAATGATATCCTTGTTCCCCAGTTTCTCTGACCTGGTTTACCTGAATTCAATAGTTTTATCTGCCACTAAATATGTGTATTAGAACAAAACAAAATTCAATGGGAACACTTTTGTAAAATTTTGCATTATTTGAATAAACATTTAATGATGCTAAATATTACGCAAAATAATAACCTAAAAAAATAAACATTAGGAAACGCTCTGTAACTATTTTTAGGTTATGCAAAAATAACATCCCTGCAATGTTCTGGTTCTAACGTTAGGGTAATGTTCTGTGTTTGCTGGGTATGAGGCTTTTAAGAAAACCTTTGGATTATATTGATAATGTTGAATCTTATGCTGTAGAATGAACCACAATGCTGCTGTTATCAATAACGTAAACATAACTCAGAGATTAGACTCTAAATTAGTTTGGTGATTCAGGTAAAATGATTATTATGTGAAAACATAACCAACACCACCTGATCACCTTTTCTCTTTGCTTTCTCTTTGTGTCTGGCTGATACAACTCAGTTCCAGTAGCCCAAACAAAATCTAATATAAAAACTCAAGGGACAAAAGCCCAAGTAAAGCAAACACTGATCACCATAATGTTGACTTAAAACTGTGATTTTCTCCTTTGGTGATTCTGCTTGTTAACATCAGGAATCTTCAATAATGGTCAATCGTCACTCAATCAATCACTTAATTATCTAAATAACTTTAATGTGAACACTTTTCAGTGTTCATTTAACACTCGTATTTTAACGTTGACACTCTTGAGTGTGGTCTCAAATAAACCCCCAGGATAGTTAATTTAACATTGGATGTTTTGCTGTGATGTACTATTGTGGACATTTGAACATCACCTACTTAGGTAGGCTTAAATTTGATACATGAGGCTTTTTATTAGTCACGATTAACACTGAACAGAATTAACAAATTATTTTAATTGATTTGTTACATTGTAAGTGACAAATAACAAACTTACTCTGTCTTTTATTCTTCCAGTCTTGGATAGGTGTCGTCTGGCAGGTTTTCGTCTTCACATCTGGTGCTTGTGTGGTCTGGTTGTTTTCAGGCTGCTCCATCTTTATCACTAGGAAATGTTCGATGCAGCTTATTTCATCAGTCTCCATCAGTCAGGTTTTATTCACTCTATTCTATAACAGATATTCTACAACCAAAATTGATTTGGTTTGAAATCAGTGATTTTGCGTTCAAAACGCTGCTTGAATAAGCTTCGAGACGTTTGCGAATCCATGGCTTGGAGAGCTCGTCAAACTGGCCAAGTCACGTGATCGTTACGTCACATACTGAGTATTCGCCGCTAGGAGGCGTTAATCTCCAGAACCAGAGCCATAAGATCCATCTTACTGAAACATGAACCAGTGTCTGTATTGATATGATTTTTTACCTGATCTCGGTTCAGTTTTATAATTTATGTTCTAACCTGCAAACATGTATGCAGAAGGGACGGAGAGTGACATTTATTGGACCGGTTAGCCAAGCTTTCCCAGAAAATAAACAAAAAAACAAACAATAACAATTAATAAAATAACACAAATGATACATACTTCATTAATGCCATTTAATTATTTTTAGATTATATTTAATAGATTACACTTTCAAAACATTTGCTATTGGTTTGTAATGTCATTATAGCCTACATGTTTGGGCTGTATTCTTGTTGCATTTACATAGTGTTGTTGACCAGCAGGAGTCGCCAGCGTAAGGTGTTTTCAGCACTTAATCTGTAAAATCTGGATGAGAAAAGGATTTTATTCAGAGAGCTGTTTAATCTTGCATTTTTTAATGTAAGCGAAAATCAATCAGTGTGGTTTTAGGATAGAGTAAAATAGCTTTAAATGTTTATTGTGACACTTTCATTTACATTTTTACTACATATTATAAATATATTTACAGTGAAGGATTAGTCCATCCCAAAAATGAAAATGCTGTCCTCATTTTGCTATTAAACAGTTTATGGTTCACGCACCTCTGTGAGTCTATGCTATCCTTACACATGCATGGCATTAGAACACTGTTATTTTATTTTAAGTTTATTTTTGTAAAACATGACACTAAAATAAGCATGAAATATTTCTAAAAAATAACATTTAAGAAAAAAAAACCTTAATTTTATTTAGGCAGTGACAGGAGCAGCCTCACATTGGCATCGGTGAAAAAGCAAATGGTATTGCTTTAGTAAGTATTTTCTTTTTCCAAAAGATCTCTCAAATCAAGGAGTTCCAGATGCCAAAAAGCAGACTTTATTGTTTCAACAAAGCCTGTGCCAGCTAAACATCTAACAATCTCAATTGCAGTTGTCTCTTTACACTGTTTTCTGACCAATGATTGTGCACACAGGTACTTTACACATATAGTTTATGGATATGATAAGACATGCACGGTTGAGTGGCACACAGTATGTACACAATTTCCTGTGAAAATCCTTGCGCCAGGACTAAAATATAAACAGGCAAAGTTATGTCAATTAATTGGTCAGGCAACGCCCTATTTTTACGAGTTGACATAGCTGCTAAATGCAATGTCCTTAATGAAACTTGAGACACAAAGATGGCAGGGCATTCTGAGGACGCACACCAAGTATTGTAAAATTCTGCCAATAGAGGACACTACAACTAAAAAACAAATATAACTTCGCAACCATATGATCCATAAAGTTAAAAATTGGTATGCGTCTTCTTTGGCGGACGTCCTAACATGTCCTCTAACATGACTCCGATACTTCAAAAAAATATGCCCACCAGCAGCCAATTAAATTTCAGTATAATAACATCAAATCTGAATGGCCTACCATTACAAAAATGGATATATTTCTACATTTTGTGAAAATTAATGTACCGGTTTTTGTGAACAGAATATGGAAAGATTTCTTAAAAGAAAAGCTCCAGATGCTTGAACTTCATCCTCATGTAGCAGTGTCGAGCGGGTAGCCGACAGCAGCAAGAAGAAGAGACAGTTACTTGTCTTATGTCTTCACCTTTATCAGAGATCAATAGTGTCCTCTTCCTCTATGGCTGGTAAGTTGGGACAAACTGTCGAATGAAGCAATGGTTCCTAGCAAACTAAAACAGCATCTGACACACAAAAAGTCACCCATAGTAAGCAAGGATGCAGAATATTTGATTTGATTAAAAAGGGAACACAAAAACAAGAGGAAATTATGATGAAGAGTGCAAAAGTGTCGAATGAGCACTGAAGGCTAGCTATCTTGTGGCTGAAATAGTAGCCAAGTCGAAAAAAAAAAAAGCGCCACACAATCACTGAGACTGTAATCTTGCCAGCATGCAAAGCCACTGTTAACTCAATGCAAGGACCACAAAGAAAGCAGCGAAAAGAAATATCAAAGGTTCCCCTGTCTCAGCTCTTTATTTATTTAACGCGAATTTAATTATTTGCGCGAGTAGATTACATACAAAGTCAATGCAAAGACGCGAATAGACGCATCATTCGCGCCGGGCGTCGCGAATGACGCGAATTGGGCGACGCGTTTGCAGCGAACGTCTTCCGCGCAAGTTTGAATTCGAGCGGAAGATTCAAGCGTCTAACTAGACGCGTATTTGACGCTCTATTCGCGTTCGGTGTGAACACACCATAATAGCTGGTTTGATTTGCATTGAGAGATGATCTTATGGAAAGTACCCCATGCCAATCTCTAGGAATGGTGAAGGTTATGTGCTCACCCTCTTCTGTTGAATAGGACCAACTTGATGTTTCCCTTGTGTAATGCACACTCAAAACAGCAAAGTCCTGTGACATCCTATGATATAAGATTCATCTAAATGTAAATGTTAAATACGAGTCCACACATATTATGAACAAACCCTAACTTTCAGTGAAGATTTGTTATGGACTATGCTATATAAACCACATCATAAGATACATTTCAATAAGATTGTAAATCATCCACATGGGCCAGTAGTGCTTTGACCCTGACTGTTGCGGCTATATTTGTTATTAGGGATGCAGCGGGTCTGATACTGCACTAGTACTTATTAAAATGCTCCGATACCAAAAAAACGATACCATGCAGCGCATGTACAGTGTTTGTAAACAGTAAACAGTTGGAAAAGAAAAAGCGTGTGTAACAGTATATTGGATACGTGCAGCTCTTAAAGTGACAGCAGCCTAATATAAGCCTACTTGCTGCTCTCTGTGTCCTTAATGTTAATCTAACAGCAAAAGACAAAGAGAAAATCACTCCCTGCTTTTGATTGAATAACTTTTGTAACTTTAATATAGATTAAACTATATTTAATTTATACAATAAAGACAATGCAATGTTATTTTACATTTGATTATTCCATTTCTGTACCTGAAAACTGCTGTTGAGACCTACCTTAAAAATTACAAATGCAATGATAATACAGGTATCGCATCGGACTCGTTTTGGGAAAAAAAGAGGTATTGGTGCATCCCTATCTGTTATTATAATAGGAGTGTTGATGATGTTGCAGAGGCTCCCTCATGAAGGAGTGTTCACCTGACCCATTTTTCCTATTGATTTTTTATCAGACATGCTTTTTTCCACACTTGTAGCATTTCCATTCTCTCCAGTGTGAATTCGGATGTGACATTCAAGGTTGACTTCTTTTGTAAAACTCTTTCCACACTCAGAGCAGGTGAAAGGCTTCTTTCCGGTGTGAATCCTCATGTGTCTCTCAAGGTTTTGTTTCACTGTGAAACCCTTTTCACACTCAGAGCAGGTAAAAGGCTTCACTCCAGTGTGAATCCACATGTGTCTTTTAAGCTTTTGTTTCATGTTGAAACTCTTTCCACACTCATAGCAGCTAAAAGGCTTCTCTTCGGTGTGAAGTATCATGTGACATTTAAGGTGGTTTTGTTGTGTGAAACTCTTTCCACACTGAGAGCATGTGAAAGGCTTCTCTCCAGTGTGAATCCTCATGTGATTATGAAGTTTTTTCTTCTCTGTGAAGCTCTTTCCACACTGAGAGCAGTTGAAGGGCTTCTCTCCAGTGTGAATCCTCATGTGAGTGTCAAGGTTTTGTTTCACTGTGAATCTCTTTTCGCACTGAGAGCAGGCGAACGGCTTCTCTCCGGTGTGACTTCTCATGTGAATCTCAAGGCTGTGCTTCATTGTGAAACTCTTTCCACACTGAGAGCAGGTGAAGGGCTTCTCTCCGGTGTGAATTCTCATGTGACATTTAAGGTTTTGTTTCTCTGTGAAACTCTTTCCACACTGAGGGCAGGTAAAAGGCTTATCTCCCGTGTGAATTTTAATGTGGCTATCAAGGTTTTGTTTTACTGTGAAACTCCTTCCGCACACAGAGCAGATGAAAGGCTTCTCTCCGGTGTGATTTCTCATGTGAATATCAAGGTTTTGCTTCATGTTGAAACTTTTGTCACACTGAGAGCAGGTGAAGGGCTTCTCTCCAGTGTGAATTCTCATGTGAATATAAAGTTTTTTTCTCTCTGCGAAACTCTTTCCACACTGAGAGCAGGTGAAAGGCTTCTCTCCCGTGTGAATTCTCATATGAAAATTAAGGGTAGTTTTCGCTGCGAAACTCTTTCCACACTGAGAACAGGTGAATGGCTTCTCTCCGGTGTGAATTCTCATGTGAACTTCAAGGCTTTGTTTTACTGTAAAACTCTTTCCACACTGGGAGCAGGTGAACGGCTTCTCTCCAGTGTGAATTCTTATGTGCTTTTCTAGGCTTGCTTGCTTGGTGAAACATATCCCACATTGATGGCAAGTGAAATAATCTTCTTTCAGTTCTTTCAGACCTGAAATAAGCATAAACAAAAGCAAAAGTCAAAAATCAATTCAAGGACAATAAAAGTGAGATAGCCAATGTTAGATTTGCACCAGATGTCATTGTTTTATCTTTGACATACTGAACGTTGAATCTTTCATTCTCAAGTTTTTGCTATTAAATCTGGTATGGCTTATACAAGGGTATTATCTTTTATATGCACTTTGCTATAGCCTTTTCCTCTATTAACAGACACTGTTAGGCTCAAGTTACCCCTGGTACTAACATCCATCTCATCTGTCTAGGGCTGCAAGATATTGGGAAAATTTTTTAGTTTTTCCTGTGATATATATTGCGCTATGAAAAAAATTTGGGTTTAAGTGATTTGGGTGTTCACATTTGGGTTTACTCTTAACAAGAACAAACTTAAACCTTTAGTAAGCTTAACAGACTTTTAAAAAATATCTCTCCGCCAGAGTTTTCATAGATCACATTTCTACTGTTTTTGACCAATTCAGTAAAACTATAAAAAGTATTTATACTTTTGTTGCATTATTATTATTAAACATATATTAAATATAAATATTACTAGCTCCATAAATATAAATAATACATCATTCTTCAGCTTCAGCAAGAACCAATGAGGTTCATTCTCGTGTTACGCAGCACGTTTGAGCCTCAGCAAGAACCAATGAGGTTCATTCTCGTGTTACGCAGGACATTTGAGCTTCAGCAGGAACCAATGAGGTTCATTCTCGTGTTACGCAGGACATTTGAGCTTCAGCAGGAACCAATGAGGTTCATTCTCGTGTTACGCAGGACATTTGAGCTTCAGCAGGAACCAATGAGGTTCATTCTCGTGTTACGCAGGACATTTGAGCTTCAGCAGGAACCAATGAGGTTCATTCTCGTGTTACGCAGGACATTTGAGCTTCAGCAGGAACCAATGAGGTTCATTCTCGTGTTACGCAGGACATTTGAGCTTCAGCAGGAACCAATGAGGTTCATTCTCGTGTTATCGAAGCATCCTGGGCCTCCATAACACCTCAGCAGTGCCACAGGCTGATTGCCTCCATGCCACGCCGCATTGAAGCAGTCATTTCTGCAAAAGGATTCCCGACCAAGTATTGACTATTGAGTGCATAACTGAACATAATTATTTGAAGGTTGACTTTTTTTTTTGTATTAAAAACACTTCTTATATTGGTCGGATGAAATATGCTAATTTTTTGAGACAGGAATTTTGGGTTTTCATGAGCTGTATGCCAAAATCATCAGTATTAAAACAATAAAAGACCTGAAATATTTCAGTTGGTGTGCAATGAATCTAAAATATATGAAAGTTTAATTTTTATCATTACATTATGGAAAATTATGAACTTTATCACAATATGCTAATTTTTTGAGAAGGACCTGTATATCAGGACCAGTTTATATAGGCTACAATATTTTTTATTCAATGGCAAGTCAGTCTTTTACAATCAAACACATAATTACAATCAAAAAGAATTTTTAGTAAACGCTTTAGGATGTAACAAGAGTAGCAAGAGGCTTCCCAAGCAGCCTATGGGAATCTGTGGGAAGAAAACTGGTATCATATGCTGTTCCAGGTCATTAAATGACAATCTTATATATTCATGTGTGAAAAGTTACATTAAAAACAGCTTTACCTTGTGCCATCTCATCATCTGTCATAAGTGCCAAACGCATAGCGCGAGTGCATTAGATCAATAGCGCTCCTATTGATGCGTCAGCGGCTCACGGCAGCTTCTACACACATGACAGCGATGTTTCACATTGACCCAGCGCTGGGTAGGTAGGTATCATTTGCAGTGATGGGAATAACGGCGTTATAAATAAACGGCGTTAATAACGGCGTTATCTTTTTCAGTAACGAGTAATCAAACGAATTACTGTTTCCCCCGTTACAACGCAGTTACCGTTACTGACAAAAAAAATGTGGCGTTACTATAATTGAACTCACTGAAGCGGTTTTCATCCGAGTAGGCTCTCTCTCCGGCTCCGCCATAGGACCTGCAAAGTTTTTTTCTCTGGTGTGTGTGTGTGTGTGTGTGTGTTTATGAGGCGCCGGAGTGGACAAAAGCGAAGCCCGAACGGCGCGTGCGCGCTCAATGCGCGAGAGAGACCGAATGTGTCCGAGAGCGCGCTCAACAGTTGCGCAAGAGAGACCGAGGGTGTCCGAGCATTATATAGTTTGTTTATAAATAAATGACTTATTTCAGCATTAGACAGCATTATCTATAGCCTATTGGTATCATCTGCAACGTTAATTAATCTACATGGTTATACAAATAAAATCTATAACACTGAAAACATCTTTGTTTGACCGGTTGTAAACACGTGCGGCAAACATGTCTAGAATTTGGCTTAAATAACCTCTGATGATGATGTTCGCTATAGGTTATAAAAATAAACCCCCAAAATATTATATTTTAGTTTTTTTTTTTTTTTTTTTGGTAAATTGTTCAGTATTATATTGAGAGAGCACTTGTTAAACTGTTTACTTTTGTTAGGAAGAAAATACTTAGGCTACAGTATGTCTACTAGTTGTGAAGTTGTGTAACAGTTTTATCATTTTAATATGCACAAAGAGTATGTATATTTTTTATTATTATTTATTCATTTTTGGTACATTTCTTAAGAAGCATAATTTATTTTTAAACTTTAAAAATACTGTGTGATATTAAGTATAAACCATGATGTTTTATTGTTTTATTTTATTGTTTTATTGTTACATTGTCCCACAGCAACATTAAAATAGAATAAATTATTATTATAAAACATTGAACGCTAATCTACACTATTAAGTGTCCATTTCATTAATTTAACATATTTAATACTGGGGGCATCCAAATTATTTGACATAGGCCTATTTGAATTTTTTTTTTTTAAGTAATGCAATAGTTACTTTCTCTGGTAATTAGTTACTTTTATAATGGTGAAACTCAGTTACTAACTCAGTTACTATTTGTGAGAAGTAACTAATAGCTATAACTAATTACTTTTTTTAAGTAACATGCTCAACACTGATCATTTGTATTGGCCCAGCAGAATAAAAAATATTACGAATAACCCAATACAATGACCCAACAGACTGAACCCAGCATTTGTGATAAAAAAAAATAAAAAATAAAAATAAAAAAAACTTACACGGTCCTTCATTCGTCCATTCTTGTCTTGGTGATGACTGGCATGTTTTCGTCTTCACATCTGGTGTGGTCTGGTTGTCTTCATGCAGCTCCATCTTTATCTCCAGGAAATGTTAGATCCAGTTAATTTTCCAGATCGCTCCATCAGTCAGTTATTCTTCTTCTTCTTCTTCTTTGGGAATTAACGGCAGCTTGCATCCAGAGGCGTTACACTACTGCCATCTTCTGGGTTTAATTCCCTAAATGGGCTTTTCTCTCACTGATGCAGTTACATATATTCCTGTAGAGAGCGCGTCAGGACTATTGGGTCGGTGAGCTGTAGGTGTGTGTGTGCGTGTGTGTGTGTGTGTGAGGGCGCTGTCCGAGGTACTGATAAAAATAAAAATAAATAAATAAAATACATCACCAGTGATGTGTGTGTGTTGGAATGTTCAGTGTTCTAATGTTATAAAATAAAAGCGTTTGAGATGCCTAGTAGGCCTATATGTAGCAAGAGGAAAACAATAAAAGCATAATAATAATAAACAATTCTATATGCAAGATGAATGTCACTGCAACTTTGCCTTTTCATCTCATTGTGTATCTGCACCATCTGTGCAACCTAAGGCCCCAATGCTGTTCTGGAAGAAAAAATAATAATAATAAAAATAAACCCCCGGGTAAACCTTCTTTGTGAGATTCAGAAATTACAGTAAATTATCAATTATGAAATCATCAAATCCTCTTGATTTCTGCCGTTTACACTGTGTTTATGTGGAATATCTGGGGTGATTTGTGTTTGTGTTGATGATAGTTTAAATGAAGTCAAAGAGAAGCTGTTTCTCACGAGAACATGATGGACATTTATCTTGCATCAGCATATGCTAGAAGAGAAAAAGGAAGCGGTTCTACAGAAGTGTCTTTTTAGTGCCATGTGAATGTGACATTGACATTTCAGTAAACTCGCATGCAAATAATGACTTGCTCCTCTGTGACTGAACTAATGCATTAATACAGATTCAAACAGGCTTGAGTGACATTTAATCATAATCAGACATTTTCATCTGGGTTTGCAGAATCATATTTCCAAAGAATTATATATATATATATATATTGTGTGTGTGTGTGAGTGTAAACTAGCACTTGTGTCGTTTGACTGCAAGAGGTGTTGCACTCACTCAGAGGAAGTGAAGAAAGACGGGATGTGTGAAAACAGTTAGCAAACAGATCATAGTGCAGTTTTTACACTCAGATTTTGCAGATTGCAGTAAGGTAGGACACGCACATATATTTTACAATGCAAAAACAAGTTTCAGCTTTAATAGAGAGATAATTGAATATCATATATGAAGTATACTTGTTTTATATGTATCTATAAACACTCATCAGTCATACTTGTGTAATTGTAACAATCTTCCTCATGTCTTCCAGAATGTTTGGTGTTTTCTCTCTGATTTCTCTGCTTGTGATTCCTGGTGAGTCTGAACCTAATTCTTGTTTTCACACATACGCTGAAGAAACCTCCATCTTTCAGGATGTTTTGTCTGTATTTCTGTATTTAAAGACAGTTTAATGTCTATGTCAAGAATGTGTAGTGTTCACAGTTCTGCTAAACTGACACAGAAATTTTCAATTTTCATCAAATTAGTCTTTAGACACTTCCTGGAAATACTGGCTATCTGTGCCATTTTTGTGTTCATGTAAAGTGTTTGGGATCCTCTGGGTGGGGTGTTACTAGAATATTTAGGATATAGAGAGCATGAGTGTTTTTTTTTTTTAAGTAGCAAAGAAAACCACCAAAGAAAATACTGAAGAAGAAGAACTGCTTTTGTGTTGTAGAGAAAAAAAATGTTTTATATTTTCCAGGGATTTGCAGTCGGGAATGGAAGGTTCAGTACACGAGTATGAGCAAATGTGTCCTAAAGGGTTCAACAACACATTTATCAGGCACTTTTAAACACCCAGATCATCTCACTGTGACAGAGATATTTTGGGTCAAAAACCCAGGTAAAGACAAGGTCATCAATCTGTTAAATCTTCCAGATTACAGAGGCAGAGTTGAGTATTTCCCCAGTAAAGACCGAACATTCATTCTCAGACTCAGTAATGTGAGACGTGAGGATGAGGGAAACTACTGCATCAGAATCCTGACAAATGAAGAAAGAGAAAGATTTCTGGGTTTTCCTGGGATTGAGCTCAGTGTAACAGGTACAGTCTAACTAATATTGCACTGACAGATTTTACTCTGTTCTTTCATATAAATATAAAGTGTGTTTTGTGTGTGATTTCAGAGCTCAGAGTGGAGATTCCTGAAGAGGTCGTTGAGAAAGATTCCCCTGTTTTATTTTGTAAGAGCACCTGTAACCTCTCAGACAGAACAGACTTTATCTGGTATAAAAACGGCGAGTCTTTCTCAGAGTCGAGCGACGGGAATCGTCTGATTCTGCAGTCGGTCAGCAGGGATGATACGGGAAACTACAGCTGTGCAGCGAGAGATCAGGAACATCTGCCGTCTCCTGCCGTCACTCTCAGCGTCAGATGTAACACACACTTCAGCTTTCAGACAAGTTCAGTCCAGACTCATCAAATGATGCACTGTGAGTAATTTTTTGTCTTTTCAGATCCTCCACAGAGCGTGTCAGTGTGGGTCAGTGGGTCTGGTGTAATAGTGGAGGGAGATTCAGTGACTCTGAACTGCAGCAGTGACTCAAACCCTCCTGCTCTGAACTTCAGCTGGTTTAAGGAGAAGGAAACCTCAGCTGTTGGATCTGGACAGAGTTTCAGCATCTCCAGCTTTAACTCCAGTTTCAGTGGACGCTTCTACTGTGAGGCTCAGAATAAATATGGATCTCGGAGATCAGCGTCTGTGTCTTTGTTCGTGTCTGCAACATCTGCAGGTATTGACATGTGCCGCTGGCTCTTCTGCTGGTGTGATTATCAGCCGTGTGAATGATGTTTCTCTTCGCTCAGGTGGCCTGAACACAGGTCTGTTTGCAGCTGCTGGCATCGGGGCTGCGCTCATCGCCATCTGCGCTGTTGTTGTAGTAATACAAATCCTCAGGTAAGAGAAAAGCACTAAGCGCGACACAAGTGTTTTTTACACATTAAGAGAATAGGGACAATTCTAGATCATGCGCTGGGTGCGGCGACCATTTTTCTCGTTGGTAAAGGGTAACTAAACCCCTGGTCAGAGCCTGACTCCACCTAGTCTCAGCCTCAGACGTCACGCCCACGGAACGTTG
This sequence comes from Rhinichthys klamathensis goyatoka, assembly GCF_029890125.1. Lineage (NCBI taxonomy): Eukaryota > Metazoa > Chordata > Actinopteri > Cypriniformes > Leuciscidae > Rhinichthys > Rhinichthys klamathensis. The sequence continues at coordinate 93,036 of NW_026606895.1, forward strand.
GCTAAACGTCTGATGCATATGGTACACTTAACTGGAAACACTTCAGGAATGTCGAAGTCGTCATCTGATTGGTTGAATTTTATCGGATTTCCGGGGGGTGCGAGTGTCGTGTTTATTTTCGGTCCGCCGGGAAACAAACCGCAGACCGTGTGATTGCGGAAGAAAAACTGTTGTGTTTACATGAGTGACAATGAGCATTTATCAAGAATAGCTAAACGTAGGATTCTCAAAAGTATGCGAGGTTCACGGCATAGACTCTTTAAGAGATGTCCAGGACTTTTGTTTGAGGCACTTAGTGGAGACAAAAAGAGATATTTTAGCCTGTTTGCCGATGGGATTTGGGAAGAGTATTATTTTCCAAGCCTGGCCGACCCTTTGTCAGCATTTAGAAGGATTCCCAGCAGATCCAATTTTACTAGTTGTGTGTCCCCTCCTATCTATTATGCATAGACATACACAGATACTGCTTATTTTCTTCTCCTTCTTTGATTTTCTATGCTGACTGACTTGTTGCACGCCGGTCTGTTGTTGTGGGGACATTTCCACGCCCCGAAACGTGACGCTGAACGAAACAAAGTGTAATTGGTTGTTTGATATGTCGGTCAAACGGCCTTATGGGCGGGCCTTGGCCAAAGAAAGCTGCTATGAATTCCAGACCTTCAGCCGTCAGTCTGAAGGTCTGGCTACGCGAGACTAGACTCCACCCACTGGCAATATTTGAAAAATGCTGGAAAAGTGGGCAGAGCCCAGCGGAGGGGGTGTGTGCACCTGAGACAGGTCTCTCTGTAGGCAGGGGTGTGGTTAGCTTGTGCCTGCTTACATCACAGGGCACCACAACTTCCAATAGGAAAATTCAACTGCAGTAGCCACCGTTCAACCTGAAGAGGGCAGCACTCAGACGTGTTTACACCATATATTGTAGAATAAAAACACTTTATACCCAAATGTCAAAAAAATTACTTGAATCAATGACCAGCATTAATAAAGCCCCAGTCTTACAGATAATTAACTAAAAAAAGTTGTTTTAGGGTTTAGTTACCCTTTAAACTAGCAAAAGTGGATTCGGACACATGCGCCGTGTGCTTTAGACCATCGCTTAGATCACTAAAACAGGGCCCTGTGTCTGAAGCGTCATAAAGATTCAGAGTCAGTTTGTGTTCATGTCCATTTCTTCTTCTCTCACAGGAAACGAGTGACTCCATCAGAAGAGCAAAACCACAGAGCATCACAACACCATAAAACAGTGAGACAATCTTCTCAAGCTTCTTCTCATGTGTGTCCTGTCAGTTATGAAGGGAGAATTGATTCTCTCATCATTGTGTCGTCAGGTTGAGTCTCCTGAGGACGCCTACATGACCCTTGACCCCAAGTCCAGATGTTCTGAGTACGACACACTGGATGTGAGTTATTCTGCTGTTGTTGTGAAGGTGTTACATGAGATCTTATTTGTGATGCATATATTCACTTCTTCTCTAGAATATGAAGAGATCCTGTGACACAGACGACCCTGAAGATCAGGATTGTACATATTATAACATGGACAAATGATTAATCTTAGTGGTCATATCATGCCTTTTTTATTATTTACTTTTCCCTTTTATTACAGTCAGATTTCCACCCTCTCTACGACTTAGAATTTAATACTTGATATTTGTTTCTTTATTTATTGTGGTAAAGATGGTTTGTTCTTACTTGAGCAACCTTAGTAAAGTCAGTTTCCTGTAACTATGATAACCTCCTTCTTTTAACAACTGAATGTTCGTTGTTATTTGTAGAATTACGTTATTTATTTTTTAGATGCTGGTGTATGCAAAATTATTTGTATTCTTTTGATTAATGTATTTTCTTTCTTTCTTTTATTAATTATTTATTTTTATGAATCTTATTAATTTCTTCTTTATGAATTCTAGTCATTGATAGCTATGTATTAATTTAATCATCATTAATTGTTATATTAATTAATCATCATTAATTGTTATATGTTGCATTATTATTATTATTACATGTTATTGATTTCTTTTAATCATTTATATATTTTCTACTATATGCTCTGATATGTTTGATTATTTCCAAATGTAAGACCTTCGGTGTCTCTTCTGTGTTGTAAGATCGAGTGGCTGTATTTTCCATCAGAGTTGATGTACGTGATGTCTCCCTAGTCCTTCGCCATTCCATCATGAACTACATTTCCCATAAACCTTTGCCTGGACTCATTATCATGTGATTACATCCACCTGTGTGTCATTAGCTTGTTATTGTCTGTGTATATAAGCCCTGTAATATGGAGTATGATTGTGGATTACTCTCAATAAAGCTGTGTTTGGATCTCCAGCCCAAGTCTCTCAATGCAGTTACGTAACAATTTACCTTCATATCAAATATATTTTTATTTCCATCTCTGCAGATATGAGATAATGTAAAATCTGCGATATTCTCTTAAAGGTGTCAAAACAACACTTTGTATATCTATTTTAATCTATCTTTGATATCTGACCGGTCACGCCGAACTAGCCATTACACCAACTATGACCTATGATGGATAAGTCTGCTTGATTTAAATAAATTACTTTAAAAGACTATTTGACTCAGTGTCTCTTACGCAGTGATGATGTTTAAGAAATTTGCCACAACACTGTACAGTTAGATTCAGTTGACTATGCCACCTACCTCAACTACAGTGACTGACAATGGTGACCGTAAGAGGGACAGTGTGAAAGTTTTACGCATTCCCATAAAATAATAATAATAATAATAATAATTCATTACATTTATATAGCGCTTTTCTCTGCACTCAAAGCGCTTTACATAGAAGGGGGAATCTCTTCAACCACCACCAATGTGCAGCTCCACCTGGATGATGCGACGGCAGCCATATTGCGCCAGAACGCCCACCACACACCAGCTTACTGGTGGAGAGGAGACAGAGTGATGAAGCCAATTGGTATATATATATATATATGGGGTTGATTAGGAGGTCATGATGGACAGAGGCCACTGGGCAAATTTGGCCAGGATGCCGGGGTTACACCCCTACTCTTTCGAAAAACATCCTGGGATTTTTTGAGACCACAGAGAGTCAGGACCTCGGTCTAACGTCTCATCCGAAGGACGGTGATCTTTGACAGTATAGTGTCCCCGTCACTATACTGGGGCGTTAGGACCCACACAGACCACAGGGTGAGCACCCCCTGCTGGCCTCACTAACACCTCTTCCAGCAGCAACCTGGTTTTCCCAGGAGTCTCCCATCAGCTACTAACCAGGCTCAGCCCTGCTTAGCTTCAGTGGGCAACCAGTCTTGGGCTACAGGGTGATATGGCTGCTGGCCATAAAAGGATGACCAAATGAAGGGGAAATCCCACACTACTACAATCTACAATAAAACTACAATCTTCTCAGATAAAAATCTCTACCTGGGATGTTTTAAATAGTCAATAAATAATAATAATAATAAACAAAACATACATACCACATGTGTTTACTATAAGAAAACAAAACCAAACCAAAGCTGCAACTTTTGTAAAACGGTTTATTTAGGTGTTAAAATAATGAAATTGGTACATTGGAAAAGCATTAAAAAACGTCATGATGGTATCAAAATCTGACTAGGCCAAAAGGAATTGGCTAGAATGTTATTTGATGACTCTTGAGTGCACACTGCACATACAAAATAAGATTGAATCAACTTTTTTTCTGACCAACATGTCTATGGGTACCGCACCAAAACAATGGAATAGTAATTTCCATTTAGTAATAGACAGAGTAAAAGTGATGTAAATAATAAGCCATTGATGTAACTTATACTTTCTGTCAATTCACTGCTGGCAAAATGGGCTTTCAATAAAACTTGGCTGTCTTGGCTGAAAGGCGAAAAAATTAAATAGCTGCTACCTGATAGAGAAAACAGAAAAAAATGCTGTTGTCTTCCCTTTTGCCAAATAGGTAGGAAAACTTCAACACCCATAATGCAGTGGGAATATAACAGTCCAAGGCCACTCCCACCAGTCTGCTATGGATACGCCTGACCAGAGTCAAATACCACCTTGCTTTAGTAGGAAATAGTTCTTAGCAAACTTTTAGTTATAATGAGTTATAATGGTATAATTCAAAGAGTAAATGTTTAGCGGGAGTGAGTTATTTTAGGTTTCCAGTGAAGGATCCAGTGCGTTGTAGGCAGTGGCCAAAGGCTGCAAAGAATTATAAATATGGAGAGAACAGCGCAATGAAAAATCTGAAAAGAACTGTGTTTGTAGTCAACATTTGTAGTCAATTATAGTCAAACTGTATGACTATACAGTGTTTTAGGCAAAATGAAGGGGGAAAACTGAAAGAAATTGTCGTTCTGTCATTTCCACCCAACCCCGAAGTACGCCTACGCTTACAGGTAAGAAAGCTGTTGCTATAATGTTACATTTTTACCATAATGCTGTTTGAAGGGTAGACATAGTACATTTTCAGTGATAAACCTACCTTTACAATAACAGTTCTGTTAACAACTCTGTCTATCCGGCTGTCCCAAACAGCAATATAGTGTTGGCCCACACCTCGTGCACTTGGTCCTTGTGTGGGAATGCAATAAAAATGCAGACGTATAACATGTGTATTTCACAAAAGCCCCGGAGCTGTCAAAAGTCCGCCAATTAACTTGAAACAAATAAATGTGAATTTATCAGTCCAGGTAACACAGAGAATAAGTAAACCTTGCTCATTTACATATACCACCGACATTGTTAAAATACAAAGCGGGTTGAAAATTGGCAAAGTTACACTTTAAGTAATGTGCATTCTCGCCTGTCCTACCATGATCATTTTTAATCAAAATAATGTCTCTGGGTTCCAAATGTAAGTGCGAGGCTGTGTATGGTGTTGGCCCTCAAAAGATCTGTTTTTAGTGGATGTTTTCCTTGGGACGTTAGAGGCAATTAAGTGCAAAAGAAGTGGTATTGAACAAGAGAACGGAGAGCTCTATCCCTGCTCCAAACGTAGCCTCATAGCCTCCTTATGAACCACCCAGAAATTGGAGTGCCTTCAAGCACTCATGCTGGGTCCAGAGATAGAAGAGTTTGCGGAGGACCTAAGGGGGATGTAGCATTTGAATGTCGCAGACTGAACCCTAGCCTATCTGAACCTCTTGACAACAGTGTCAATAGCAGGCCAGAGTGCAAGATGAATTTCTCCTCCTCCTTTATCCTTGAGAGGTTCAACCACAGATGCCTCTCCATGGTGACTATTGCAGCCATGGTCGTCTGCTTGCTGGCGCGGAGGGTGAGAGGTATTTCAGGAAGTCAGCCTGATAAGCCTGCAACACAGCCATAGTGTGCAGAGCTCCACCAGCCTGACCTGCCACCGCATAGGCCTTGTCCACCAGTCTAGATGTCATTTGACATGGTTTAGAGGGCAAGACCGGAGCCTTCAGAGAAGACGCCGCACCAGGGGAGAGATAGATCATGAGTGCCTCTTCAACCCAGGGTATCTTCTCATACCAGTCCCTCCACATTCAAGCAATTAGAAGCAGTAGAGGTTACTAAGCAAAAGTACCCACAATCTCAACACCCCAGCATGTAGATCGGAAAAAGACAGAAGATTCATGAGGAAAGAGCATCTATGACCCACCAGGACATGTTCATCAACTCTACTTAGAGCAACTTCTTTTTTCTCTGCTGACCAGTCTAGACTGAGTCTAGCTGTGGCGCGGATCATGAGCTCAACCAGCTCCTCGTACACGGGGCTAACGGAGGAGGTGGGCTCACTGAAAGTGTCTGCCTCAACTCTTGTTACATCTAGCTCTTCAGAGCCAGATGCCCGATGCCAGATGCCCTCGACCAGGGGTGCGTTTCACAAAAACATTGTTAGCCAACTATGGTCAAAGTCCCGTCGTCATCAGCAGTTCAACGAGTCTGTGTTTCCCGAAACCATAGTTCTAACGAACATTCGCAAACAGCATTGCAGAGTTGAGTGTTTGGAACAACAGATCTCGACCTGTGGTTAGAAGGAGTTTCTTGTTTGCATGACATGTGGACTCAATAAATCCTTATCTTGAGCCAAATAAGCATGATGACATTCATTACAATCTGTGTCTTTTATTTAGAATACATACAAATGTCTTTTACCTCCTTTAGTTTGTTCAGCGATTTAAAATGTCGTTATTGAAGAGTGCGCATGTGCGAACGTTCTCTAGTACGAAGAGCCTATGATTGAATCTGGAAATAAAGCAAAATAAATTAGAAAAAATTAGAATTAGTTCTCAGATGCCATGTTTGTAATTTATGGCAAAAACTCTAGTATTAATTCGATCTCTAACGATTAATTAAAAGTAGTTTTTACTTCACCAAGTTCGTGACATCATTAACCAACGTGGTTGAACAACAACTTTGGACAATATGGTTTCGGGAAACAGTCGTGCCTAGCTAGTTGATTTCTTCAACGATGGCAGTTAAGAAGCGAGTTGTGCCTTTGTATGGGAAACGCACCCATGATCGGAAGAAGCTGCAGAGTGACTGCCAGTGGATGGCACTGCTACTCAACTTACTCAATTTTCAAATGATTAACTGAGATTATGACTACGGTTAACTAATTGTAAAAAGTTTTGGTTAATGCATTTTATTTAGGTCTAGATTTCCTTGTATCAAATGTTTACAATTTACAACGTATTCTTGCTGAGGTTCAGCATCTCCCATTATAATGAACAATAGAAACACTTGCTTGAGTAGGCGTGTAAACATGGTATCGCAACCAAATTGTCCCATTGGTCTCTAATCAGTTAAGGCCTCCTAATTATATAAAATGTTGATTACATCTCTCACCTCTGATAGCTGGTGGGGTTTCTGGTACACTATGACTGCAGTCACTTCATTCTGATGGATGCTGCACACAGGCAGAGGAAGAGATTCCCCCACTCTGTTGAAAAGGCTTCTTTTAGGTATGAATTCTCATGTGACGTTTAAGGTGTCTGTGTTGCGTGAAGCTCTTCGCACATTGAGGGCAGATGAAAAGCTTTTTACCAGTGTGAATACTCATGTGTCTCTCAAGGCCTTGTTTTACTGTAAAACTCATTCCACACTCTGAGCAGCTGTAAGACTTCTCTCTAATGTGACTTCTCATGTGGCTCTCAAGGCTTTGCTTCACTGTGAAACTCTTTCCACAATCAGAGCAGATGAAAGGCTTCTCTCCAGTGTGAATTCTCATGTGAATCTCAAGGCCATATTTCACTGCAAAACTCTTTCCACACTCGGAGCAGGTGAAAGGCTTTGCTCCTATGTGAAGTTTCATGTGTCTCCCAAGGTTGTTTTTCATTGCGAAACTGTTCCCACATTGAGGGCAGACGAAAGGCTTCTCTCCAGTGTGAATTCTAATGTGATACTCAAGGTTTCGTTTTACAGCGAAACTCTTTCCACATTGAGGGCAGGTGAATGGCTTTTCGCCTGTGTGAATGGTCATGTGATTATCAAGGCTTTGTTTCACTGTGAATCTCTTTCCACACTTGGGGCAGGAGAATGGCCTCACTCCAGTGTGAATTCTCATGTGATTTTCAAGGTTTTGTTTTACTGTAAAACTCTTTCCACATTGAGGGCAGGTGAAAGGCTTCTCTCCAGTGTGATTGCTCATGTGACTTTCAAGGCTTCGTTTCAATCTGAAACTCTTTCCACATTGAGAGCAGGTGAACGGCTTCTCTCCAGTGTGTGTTCTTATGTGACGTTTAAGGTATTCTTGTTGTGAGAAGCTCATCTCACACTGAGGGCAGGTGAAAGGCTTCTCTCCAGTGTGAATTTTTATGTGAATTTTAAGGCTTTGTTTGGCTGTGAAACTCTTTCCACACTCAGAGCAGTTGAAAGGGTTCTCTCCAGTGTGACTTCTGATGTGAACCTCAAGGCTTTGTTTCAATCTGAAACTCTTTCCACACTGAGGGCAGGTGAACGGCTTCTCACCAGTGTGAATTCTCATGTGCTGCTTAAGGCTTCCTTGTTTTGTAAAATGTTTTCCACATTGATGGCAAGTGATATAATCTTTCTTCAGTTCATTCCGATCTAAAATGAACATTGAAAAAAAATCAATCTCAAAACTCAATTCAAGGACAATACATTTGAAAGAGCCAATAGCCAAAGTAACAGATCTGCAACACAGACCACTGGCAGAATGTGACATGCGTATGTCACAGTGAGGACATTTTTACACCGTATAAACTTTCAACAACAACAGTTTTACTGATAACACCAGAGGGACAGGGGGATTTTGAATGCGTGCTTGCTTTTCACTTTCGACTTTGAATTTGCTATCATGGGTGCTCTGTGGATAGGCCTATAATTCATGGACATCAGGAAGCTGCTATCTATATGCAGGGTATTGAAATTGCTTTAGAATGTGTGCTTACTTCCGCATTTGTGATCATGTGTACTCTGTATATAGGGGCTTTGTACACTGTAAAATCCAACAGTTGTTCAAACTAACACTTTTTAGTTAAATTTACTTAATGTCTTAACTTAATTGTAAACATTTAGTAATCTGTACTGTTCACGTACTATTCCTTGTTTACTCCAAGCTACCAAGTTATGATTAATTGATTGGTTTGTGTACCCTTTTGTCAACAACAAAAACATTTTTAAATTTTAAGGCGGGGCAATTCTTCATTCTCATACCCTCCAATTCTGCACTGTTTGAACTCAGCATTGTGGTGATCAGTGTTCCCTTTGGTTGGTCTCTAGGAACTTCATTTATATCATTGTAATTATCTTCCTATTGGTGAAGCGATGCAACAAGAAATCAGTTATTTGGTTTCAAAAGAGAACTAATAAATAGGTTTCTTTTAAAGGGTGACCTATCTTCTAAATAAATCCTTAACTAGTCTATTTTTCATGTTGAATAATGATCTTTTAAAATTTGTGAAAGTTTTAATTGGGTTGATATACACTCACCTAAAGGATTATTAGGAACACCTGTTCAATTTCTCATTAATGCAATTATCTAATCAACCAATCACATGGCAGTTGCTTCAATGAATTTAGGGGTGTGGTCCTGGTCAAGACAATCTCCTGAACTCCAAACTGAATGTCAGAATGGGAAAGAAAGGTGATTTAAGCAATTTTGAGCGTGGCATGGTTGTTGGTGCCAGACGGGCCGGTCTGAGTATTTCACAATCTGCTCAGTTACTGGGATTTTCACGCACAACCATTTCTAGGGTTTACAAAGAATGGTGTGAAAAGGCAAAAACATCCAGTATGCGGCAGTCCTGTGGGCAAAAAAAAAGTCCTTGTTGATGCTAGAGGTCAGAGGAGAATGGGCCGACTGATTCAAGCTGATAAAAGAGCAACTTTGACTGAAATAACCACTCGTTACAACCGAGGTATGCAGCAAAGCATTTGTTAAAGCCACAACACGCACAACCTTGAGGCGGATGGGCTACAACAGCAGAAGACCCCACCGGGTACCACTCATCTCCACTACAAATAGGAAAAAGAGTCTACAATATGCAAGAGCTCACCAAAATTGGACAGTTGAAGACTGGAAAAATGTTGCCTGGTCTGATGAGTCTCGAATTCTGTTGAGACACTCAGATGGTAGAGTCAGAATTTGGCGTAACCAGAATGAGAACATGGATCCATCATGCCTTGTTACCACTGTGCAGGCTGGTGGTGGTGGTGTAATGGTGTGGGGGATGTTTTTTTGGCACACTTTAGGCCCCTTAGTGCCAATTAGGCATTGTTTAAATGCCATGGCCTACCTGAGCATTGTTTCTGACCATGTCCATCCCTTTATGGCCACCATGTACCCATCCTCTGATGGCTACTTCCAGCAGGATAATGCATCATGTCACAAAGCTCGAATCATTTCAAATTGGTTTCTTGAACATGACAATGAGTTCACTGTACTAAAATGGCCCCCACAGTCACCAGATCTCAACCCAATAGAGCATCTTTGGGATGTGGTGGAACGGGAGCTTCGTGCCCTGGATGTGCATCCCACAAATCTCCATCAACTACAAGATCCTATCCTATCAATATGGGCCAACATTTCTAACGTAGAATTAAGGCACTTCTGAAGGCGAAAGGGGGTCAAACACAGTAGTATGGTGTTCCTAATAATCCTTTAGGTGAGTGTATAATACCTTTATATGTGTGACAATATTTTACAATTGACCATGTTTAAAACACAAGCTGGTTTCAACATGCAGCATAAAAAAACACAACAATGGTAACAATTAGCCTACATTTTATTTATTATTTATTAGTTACTAGATCTCTTGTGCAAGTGAACTATACTAACTAAGCATTTGTCAGTACAAAATACTACTATTTTACTTGGTCTTTTTAAGGTAACTGGTTTGCAGCATGGTTTTTTTTAAGACTGACTAATTAGATTTTACAGTGTGCAGTGACTGCACATTTTACAAGATAAGATCTGGATCTGTTGCGCACAAAATCCACCACCGTCGTCCTGTCAGTCATTTCTCCTTACTCGTTGCGTGATAAGTAAAATCTGACTCCTGCTTGCACTGTGTGCATCCGTTGTCCAACTGAACTAAATATTTTTTATTTCTATAAAAAAAAAAAAAAAAAACAACAGTGCGCCACGGAGGCCAGATAATGTCATCTGTGTACAGCTGAACACTGTAACAAAAACCACCGCAGCAAGCCTAATGTGACAGTTTGTCTTTGACAAACAAATGGTTAAATCTGTCATTTAACTAATGTTCTTGCTATTAAATCTGGCAAGACTTATACAAGGTTATTATCTTTTAGATTAACTTTGCAACAGCATTTCCCTCTATTAGACACTGTTAGGCCCCATTTATCGGCTACTACCAAAATCCAACTTACTTGTTTGTCAATAAACTGGATCCAAAATGAATATGATTTATTTGTATGGTGCCCTTAAGAAAAACGGCATTATCCACATAGAGTTGACGTATTGTTCTCAATTGTTTGATTGCAGGGAATTTTTTATTTATTTTTTTACTTCTTGTTGCTATGCAGATTTACAGTGAAATATTATATTATATACATTTTAAGTCAATATAGGGGTAAGATTATAAAATAAAATATTTTTTATTTCCTTATTTATTTGGTGAGTAGCTTTAGAGGTGTAATAAAAATGATAATATACTGTCAGGGGTGGAGGGATGTAGTAGTATCACCCTTAAGGTGACTTTGTATTATTATTATTATTATGAGAAGTAACTTTAACTTCACATAATCACAAATTCATTGTCTTTATAGTAAGAAAGCTATGAATCAAATTCATCACTATGTCTATTACAATGAAATGTTGCAGCTTGCAAAAAAAGCCAGTCAATGAAGAAGAATGTGTTTGCTTGCAGATTGTAGTTATGATTTTTACACACACACACACACACACACACAAAGGAATGAATAAGCATAAAAGAGCTTTTTCTGCTGCACTTGCCTTCATGGTTTCAGTCAGCTAATTTAACGAACATATAGTTCCTCTTACAAATCATCAACTAAGTTATGGTCAACTGAACATCTGAAGTAACAACACCTTTCTAGGCTTTACAGGCATACCTAATTTGACACACTTGGATTTATTAGTCACGATCAACCATTAACAGAATTAACACATTAATTTTTAACATATTTGAGTCTTTGTAACTTACAAATAACCAACTTACACAGTACTTTATTCTGCTGGTGAAGAAGACTAGGCGACTGGCAGGTTTTCGTCTTGACATCTGGTACCTGTGTGGTCTGGTTGTTTTCATGGTGCTCCATCTTTATCGATCAAGTTTATCCCGCAGATAGCTCTCCATCAGTCAGTTTTGATTCACTCTATTATCTAATCGAGATTCTACAACCGCAGCTGGTTTGCTTTAAAATAACAACAGCTTTAATGTAGTCCTAGGCGCTTTAAAAACATTGCTTCGTGAAGATCCGAAACGTAACCGGTCTTTTGTTTCGAATCAGTGATTCGGAGCGCGAATCAAATTTGCCATGTCACGTGATTTCAGAAACGAACGAGGCTTCGTTACGTCATGTATACTGGACTGGTTTGCGAGGGCGTTGATCTGATGAACCCATGAAAACGCCGGTGTAAAATTTGAAGTAAATAAACTGGATACATACATTAGTTCTATTCAGAGACGGAGACTGTAGCAACATGAGGAAGTGAGTGACACACTGACCAGACAGCACCGTTTGTTGATAATGCTAGGAAAAACAGCTGAATAATAGGAGATGCGCCATGCCTGAAATTCAGCCGAGACTATGAGGCTGTGAAGTGAAAAAGTGGATCAGACACCTACGAGAACAAATGCGGATATCCACACTCATGCACGGCATTGCTAATAAACTGGATGCATTTTAATTCTGTTAAATATATATGAACAAGACTCCAAAAGTAGCCAACTTATTTAATTGAATTCGACATACGTGTTTACAGACATGTTTTTATATATTTATAGAGACTGCACTGTCCGAGAGTTTGGGAATACTCACACATAATTTATACACATAAAAAAAATGATATCAGAGTTTTAAAATCAAACCTTTTAAAAGAGAACAATATATCAGGGTTGTTTAAACCAATGAGCATTAAGCTGTGTCGTCAGCAAGTCGATTGCCATCTTGCTTTCGATCAGCGCAGTCGGTGTAGAGAAACTGCAGAACCCGACATGTTCGCCTCGCTGTCGGGAGAGTTTTTTGACAAACAGATTCAGTATTCTTCAAAATGGATGAAAACAGTGAAATGCAACTCACTCACGCTTACTGTATTTAATCTCACTTTATTAATCAATGTCTTTGCTGCTGACCTTCGATGAGCCAATTCAACCATAATGCTACGTTCACACCGGACGCGAATAGCGCGTCAGGCGCGAGTGATTTCAATGTTAAGTCAATGCAAAGACGCGTTACGCGCGTAAAAAATCCCTGCGGCGCGAATGAGGCGTAGAGCGCGGCGCGGTAGACGCGAATACGCCTCATTCGCGCGTCAAGTTCGCGCGAATGTTGGCGCGGAAGCGCGTTACGCGCGAATGATTTAGTTAGTGCTATTTGTGCATTCACGCGTTTGACGCGAATTCGCGTCTGCCGCCCGAGTTGAAAAATTTGAACTTCTGCGTCAATTCGCGCCGCGTTAACCAATCAGGAGCCTGTTTGCTGCTGTCACGTGGTGAAGTGAAAGTTTGTTATTTTAATAAATTTTGTAATATTACTAAAATGTCTGGTGTGGTTCTAATGCACAACAAAGCAAATCTTTCACATAAAAACTCGATTTTAATATATGAGAGATAGTACTCATGTTGTATTGAATGCTATTTATTCCATATCTATTTTAGATTATATGAAACATTATTATTTTAATGTAAAAACAACAAACACATAGTGTATAATAAATAAAAAAATCACAGGACAGGTTTCACTTTTGGAGGCTGGCTCCATTTATTATCAAATAAATGTGCGGGCGAGGGTGAACCTCGCGCCGGGCTGTAGAGCGCGGGCTCGTCAGGCAGCGACCACTCGAGGCCGAGGCTTTACACGGCCTACGGTGTCCTCGTCAGCGTCCTCACCGTTAGGTCCACCAAACCTAGCTCCTGGAACAAATGATGAAACTCCTGAAACCCTCCGGAGGGTCTGGTGGACCCGAGTACAGCGACGATGTCCCCTACGCAGCTGTTTCTGCTCTCCAGAGCATATACGAGCGGTGACTCTCTCGAATAATGCTAATGCTCGATAAACATCTAAAAAGATGGCCGCCGACGGGTTTCGAAACTTTCGCCTCTGACGCGCGTAAATTTCGCTTCAAACTTTTTTTTTTATGCGCGTCAATTTCGCCATTGACACGCGAATTAACACAAAGTGGTCAAGCGTCAAACTAGACGCGGTAGACGCGAATTTGACGCGCTATTCGCGTCCGGTGTGAACGTAGCATAAGGAAAAATGACTTTAAATAAACATGACATTGTGATTTGTTTTTTTTGCACTTTGTTGAACTTCTCTTGCAACCAATTATTCTGCAATCTAGTACAGGTTAAAGTTTTGATCTGCTTTTAGCCTAAGACTTATTCATTTCACTTTTAGGGCCAAATGTTGCTTTTTTCTGTTATTAAAAAACAAACAAGCAAGCCCAGCCCAGGTGAGAAAAAGTAACATAACATTCATTTCCATAAAAAGTAACTAAAAGTCATTTTTAGGGAGTAAAGCAATATTGTAATGTAATGCATTACTTTTTAAAAGTTAATTTCCCCCGCACTGGTTACAGCGGAGTACAAAAAACCCACAGTGGACTGAAGAGCTTTTGTCACAGATCTTCTTGAGATACCAATGTCATACCTGTAGGATTTTCTCTTCTAAATGTCTTCAAACATATTGTATGTATTGATGTATGATGTATTATGAGGCAAGAAATGAAGTGATAAAGCAGTTTATTGAATAACCTTAGATATTTGCGTTGTCAAAGCTCTGACTGCATCTAAACAGAAATATGCATGTTCTTCACATTCATGTTCTCACAACAAAAAAATGTCATAGTAATTCTGCTTTACATGTCTAATCAACTGTGATTTCTCATGTGAATATTACGGTTATATTTCACTGTGAAACCCTTTCCACATTGAGAACAGATGAAGGGCTTCACTCCAGTGTGAACTCATGTGACGTGTCAGCTCTCCTTGTTCTGTGAAACTCTTTCCACACTGAGAGCATTTGAAAGGCTTCACCCCAGTGTGAACGCTCATGACGTTGAAGATGTCCTTGTTGTGTGAAACTCATTCCACACTGAGTGCACTTGAATGGCTTCTCTCCAGTATGAATTCTTATGTGATTCTCAAGGTTTCCTTTCACTGTGAATCTCTTTCCACACTGAGTGCAGGCGAACGGCTTCTCTCCACTGTGAATTCTCATGTGAATCTCTAGGCATTGCTTCATTGTAAAACTCTTTCCACACAGAAAACAGTTGAATGGCTTCACTCCGGTGTGACTTCTCATGTGATTCTCAAGGTTTCCTTTCACTGTGAAACTCTTTCCACACAGAGAACAGTTGAATGGCTTCTCTCCAGTGTGACTTCTCATGTGAATTTCAAGGTTTCCTTTAACGGTGAAACTCTTTCCACACAGAGAACAGTTGAATGGCTTCTCTCCGGTGTGACTTCTCATGTGATTCTCAAGGTTTCCTTTCGCTGTGAAACTCTTTCCACACTGAGTGCACTTGAATGGCTTCTCTCCGGTGTGACTTCTCATGTGATTCTCAAGGTTTCCTTTCGCTGTGAAACTCTTTCCACACTGAGTGCAGTTGAATGGCTTCTCTCCGGTGTGACTTCTCATGTGATTCTCAAGGTTTCCTTTCGCTGTGAAACTCTTTCCACACTGAGTGCACTTGAATGGCTTCTCTCCGGTGTGAATTCTTAAGTGATTCTCAAGGTTTCCTTTTACTGTGAATCTCTTTCCACACTGAAGGCAGGCGAACGGCTTCTCTCCACTGTGAATTCTCATGTGAATCTCTAGGTTTCCTTTCACTGTGAAACTCTTTCCACACAGAAAACAGTTGAATGGTTTCTCTCCGGTGTGACTTCTCATGTGATTCTCAAGGTTTCCTTTCACTGTGAAACTCTTTCCACACAGAGAACAAGTGAAAGGCTTCTCTCCAGTGTGAATCCTCATGTGAATTACAAGTCTTTGTTTCACTGAGAAACACTTTCCACACTGAGGGCAGGGGAACGACTTCTCTCCAGTGTGAATCCTCATGTGCTGTGTAAGGCTTGCTTGCTCTGTGAAATGCATCCCACATTGATGGCAAATGACAGAATCTTCTTTCAGATCTAAAATGAACATTAAAAAAAATCAATGTCAAAATCAGTCCAAGCACAATAAAGGTGTGATAGTTATAGATCTGAAAAAAAATTCACTAACAAATTGCAACAGAGGTAATTGTATAACCATTACCAGATTTAATGGCAAGAACATGAGAATGACATATTTAACCTTTATTATGTCAAAGACACAAAGTTAGTTTTATTTTTTGATGAACTTTCCTATAGCATTTCCGTTTGCTCTCCGGAGAAGTGTTCAGTCTTTTCACTATCAAATTTCGCCATGTAAATAGCGAATCCGCCATGGCGCGAGCGCAACTGGCTTTTAAAGGGAATGGGACTCTGGTTGGTTTATTTCACGTTACGCCCAAAACACACCCATTACTCATTAAGAGAATATGGACAACCCTTTTAGACCGTGCGCCGACCATTTTTCCCGTCATTAAACTAGCGGAAGTGGATTCTGACCCAAACTGAACTTGCGCTCAGATATTTAAAAAGCTGTGCCATTTTACAAAGATAAGCTGATTTGGTGGAATAAATATAAAATAGATTATCAGTCTGGCGAGTAAACTAAAAAATGTACAAGCCAATGGCAATTCTATTGCCAAGGTGTGCGTAGAGGGTTGTGTAAGTTAAAGGGTTAGTTCTCCCAAAAATGAAATTTCTGGCATTAATTACTCACCCTCATGTCGTTCCTAACCCGTAAGACCGTTCATCATCACTAGGGCTGCACGATTAATCGCAATTAACATGAAATCGCGCTTAAACCAATTGGCTTATCGCAATTATGAAATCGCAAAGGCTCCGATTATTTTTTTATGCGCAAGCTTGTCACTTGTGAAGTACGGCTCTGTGGTCAGTGGTAAACGCTGCTCCATCTGAAAGCACTCACTTATAACGTGCATTTGAAAAAGCAACACGCGTCAAACATCTTTCCATCTTGAGAAGCATTTATGAAAAGTTATAGGATAACATTCTCTAAAAACATTCTAAATATGTTTAGTGATAACACTGTACATTATTATCCCCTAACATTCTTATAAAGTTTTTAGATGGAAATTTCCCAGTGGGCACTGGATGTGGACAACTTCACAAACAGCATTACCAGCTTCACTTATTACTAACTAGGGGTGCATGGTGTGCGTTTCCCAAAGACAACTGTTGTCACAATTTCCGTCTTTAACAACACAATTCAACAGAACTTGTGACCATACTTGGGTAATGATGCTTTTGGGAAACGCACACCAGTTTGACTTTATTTCTGTCAGACGTCTACAGAAGTCCTTATTAAGAATTAACAGAGGTTCAGATATTGTTTTATTGAAAATGTTTCGTTTGAAGTCATCATTATGGTGATCAGTGTTTGATTTAGTTGGACCCTTGACTTTTTGACATTAGCTCTGACTGCCATAACTGTGTGTTTATAAGGCACATTTATTATGAAGAAGAGAAGATGTGATCAAGTGGATGGGGTGACAGTCATCATCTAGTATTATGTCAGTAAACGCTGTTCCATCTGAAAGCACTGCGAGTTTGAGTCACTTATAACGTGCATTTGAAAAAGCAACACGGGTCAAACATCTTTCCATCTTGAGAAGCATTTATGAACATCTTGTCCAACAAAATTCAACATTTAATAACATGTTTTTACTCAGTCCTGTGCTGCACTGACAAGCTGCACATAAAATAATCGCAGCCTTTGTTCAGAGCCGGCGTTCAGACGTAGAACCAGGATGCGCTGCACTGCTGTTACTACGCGAACAGCTTCAGAGACTGACATGGAAGAGAAGAGATTGGTGGTTTGTGCACAAAAAATATTCTTGTCGCTTCATTACATTAAGGTTGAACCACTGTAGTCACATGGACTATTTTAACGGTGTCTACCTTTCTGGGCCTTGAAAGTTGTGATTACGTTACAGTTTATGGAGGGATCAGAAACCTCTCGGATTTCATCAAAAATATCTTAATTTGTGTTCCGAAGATGAACGAAGGTCTTACGGGATTGAGGGCAAGTAATGACAGAAATTTCATTTTTAGGTGAACAATCAAGCGACGCGAATGTAAGTTATTCTAGAGCGCTGGTGTGTCTCTTTTACTTCTGTGTGAATGTGTGTTGAGTCAGAGTGCACTCATTCACTCTATATCTGTCAATCATAATACGTAATCATAACTCCTGCACTTCCAGATGACAACGTCCTGATTACTTCCTCGTTCTGAGTTCTGTGCATAAACAATTGAGGGAAACGTTTCTACAGATGAAACATGAAGCCAAATAGACATTACAATGATATATGTTCTGTATGTGTTTTTCAATGTGTTTCAGGGTATTTTTAGAGGACGTTTACATGAGAAATGCAGTCCATTATAAAACACAAATAATGCATGTCTGGACATTACATAATCAAAATCGACTTTAGATCACAATTGGAAGTTTATACAAGCACTCTATGATGGTTTAAGGGGGGTTTGAGCAAAAACAGTAATAATTTCATAAATTAGCTTGATGATAATTGTAGCTCTAATGCACTTGTTACCCAGCTGTGATTATATTTTAAGATGTATTCGATCTAAATATTTCTCATAATAAGGTCTTGTAAGTATTTTAGATAGTTTGTGTTATTGGTGTAGTACCAAACTTAATTTATCTTATTTTACTGCAGTGTGTTGTGCAGCGGATGAGGTTAAAGCTGCAGTCGGCAAGTCTGGCAGATTGAGTGGACTTAGGCAAAATTTTGAATGTTTACAACTCTCATGGCCCTCCCCCACTATCAACGGATACCCTCCCAACCGAGTTCGTGCTCGTCAGTGCGTGTGCACCAGGTTATCTGTGAACGCGCCCGTCTCATCAGCATCCATCAACACCATGGAGTATTTGGAGGTATGCTGCCCTGGCTAATCTACCGATGGATTGCAATTGCTAACATCATTTATACTCTAAATGAGCTTACTTGATTTGTTAGTGTTAGTGAAAGCGAGATACATCCGCCATCACTCTTCGTTACTGCGCGAACTTCCGGCGTGTGCATGTGATTGTAACGTGCGCGAGGGGTGGCGTGTGCCCGATCTGTGATTGACAGTCAGATCTCACACCCCCCTGCGCTGATTGGACCCGATGATCGGGAGCTGTGGATTTTTGCAAAACAAATAACACGCTCCAGGTGGAGTTAATGCCGCGTTCCAGGCAACCTGTAACCCGTGTTTTTCCAACTCGTAACTGGGAGTACATCGTTCCAGGCAACCTGTAACCCGTGTTTTTCCAACTCGTAACTGGGAGTACATCGTTCCAGGCAACCTGTAACCCGTGTTTTTTCAACCTTATACTGGTGAAAGTGCACTGGAACGGCAGTCAAACCCGTGACTTCCCACCCGTGAATTCGTACTAGATCGATGTACTCCCAGTTACGAGTTGAAAAAACACGGGTTACAGGTTGCCTGGAACGCGGCATTAGTCTCTGGTTTTTTTTTCTAAAAACCACTTTATTTATGTTGTTCTGTCGGATTATAGTGTCGATTTCACTGAATATGATAAAAAAAATGTTGCCGACGGCAGCTTTAAAGCAGAGGTTACAGCAGAGGTTGACGAGGTTGAAATACATCACTGGACACGGTCACTTCTGATAAACAGATCACTCTAAATTGTAGACATGTGCATTTTCTGTAAAGCTGCTTTAAAACGGTATGTATTGTAAAAAGTGCTAAACAAATAATTGTGAATTGAATTTCCAAATGGAAAACCCTATGAGATACATGCTTTCTCGGTTCAGTGCCACCTATCGTGCTGGTGTGAATTAGCCGAAGGCGATCAACTGCTTCACATTTGTTGGTACTTTGCTTAGTTTCATCACGTTGTGCTCAGTGTGAAAGGCCTTTAGGCTCAATTTACACCAGGTACTAGCATCCATCTCACTTATAGCAGTTAATACAGGGGTAAACACAGGATCAGAAATGTTTTGTGATTCGATGGCTGAAATCACATTTGTCACAAGATGCAACGGCAGTGATTTGCTTTTCCTGGTAACTGCATTTTACAGTATGAACTAAATAAAAACGTTTCGATGGTTTGTGAAGAAATTATCCGTTTAAACCAGAACTTAAGACTCTGGAATACTTAAATAATAATAAAAAATATAAAAAATTTAAAGCTTTGTTTCTTTAATTATGTTTTTGCTCCCAGTTTCTCTACCTGAATTAAATTGTTTTCACATGGCATCAGGCGTTGTGTTTGGAAAACTTTTGTTTTTAAAAAAAGAATACCTTTGTAAAATTGAGCATTATGTGCATATGTGCTTTTATTTTATTACTTTTTCAAAAAGTGGCCCAATTTACTGCATTTTTACAATTTTTCAGCAGATACTAACAAATATGAGGAAAAATCGCCGTTTCTGCAGCAATTGGATCTCTGGTTCAATTTTAGTCGGGTAATTTTAAAATGGATAATTTGTAGATTTGACAATTACCCAATGCTTTTAACTTAATTTATTCTTTGTAATTGAATCACCAAACTTACACAGCGTTTCATTCTTGCACTCTAGTGTCGACTCGAAGGTCTCTGTCATCCCGTCTGGTATCTGTGTGGTCTGGGTGTTTTCATGCTGTTCAGTCTTCATCACCTGGAAATGTTCGATCCCGTTCATAATCATTTCACAGATCGCTCCATCAGTCATTTTGTTCACTCTATATCTTCTAATACAAATTACACAACCAAAACTGATAACTGGAATAAGCTGGAACTGAAAAAGTCGCTTTTAAAAACACTACTGCTTTAAGAAGCTCCGAAACTTCTTCTTCATCGAGTTTTATCACGGTTTGGCACATCAACTTTAAAGGCGCATTTCCGCCAGCTACTGGTCTGAAGTGTGAAGCGCACATAGGTTTAAACCCTTTTTTACAGTCACTGTTTAACCTCCAAGCAGTTCACTATGGAGGTGGGGTAATAGAAAGACACGACATGGCAGAAAGTATGGCATTTTATTAATGTTAGCAATACTTCTGATGTTTAAAAATGAATTTAGCTTTCAAATTTATGGCATTTACGAAATGCTTTAATGACAACAAAGCTGTTAGAAATTAAATCTAACAACAATTAAAAGTATTGACCCAGCTAGACATTTTTTTGTTCTAGTAATGTTTTCAGCAGCAAGTTGTATTTTGTTCCCGGAACGTTTTCCTAAAAGTTATAGGATAACATTCTCTAAAAACATTCTAAATATGTTTAGTGCTAACACTGTACATTATTATCCCCTAATATTCTTATAAAGTTTTTAGAGGGAAATTTCCCAGTGTGCACTGGATGTGGACAACTCCACAAACAGCATTACCAGCTTCACTTATTACTAACTAGACTCCTTGAACCTAGGGGTGCATGGCGTGCATTTCCCAAAGACAACTGTAGTCACAATTTCCGTCTTTAACAACACAATTCAACAGAACTTGTGACCATACTTGGGTAATGATGCTTTTGGGAAACGCACACCAGTTTGACTTTATTTCTGTCAGACGTCTACAGAAGTCCTTATTAAGAATTAACAAAGATTCAGATATTGTTTTATTGAAAATGTTTCGTTTGAAGTCATCATTATGGTGACCAGTGTTTGATTTAGTTGGACCCTTGACTCTTTGACATTAGCTCTGACTGCCATAACTGTGTGTTTTTTAGGCGCATTTATTATGAAGAAGATAAGATGTGATCAAGTGGATGGGGTGACAGTCATCATCTAGTGGGCGGATTCACTGATTTCATCCAGTGATCATATGGGTATGTTATTCATTTTATGTTTTTGATTATTCTAGCCCTACAGCATGTGATTCAGCAGTGTTTTAGTCCGATGATCTGAAGGAATTTGAAGACAAATGAATAAAAAAAACACCACAAAACATATACACTTCATGTTTAACGGTATCTGACTAATAGATCACTTTTAATAGATTACTCTTTCATGCAATTTGCATTTGTTTTGTAAAGTGTCTTGCACATCGTCTTGACCAGCAGGTGTCGCCAGCGTAAAGTGTTTCGAGCGCTTCAGAGGAGAATCATTTTATGCAATTGCTTCACCTGATTCTAAGTGTCTAAAATCTCTGTTCTCCTATCATTACTTTAATCGATAAAAACAGTTACAATCTACAAAGGAACAGAAGGAGTTATTGTAGTATCTCACATCTTTGAAAGCAAGTTTGTGAAGAAAATAGACCCATAGTTGCAGACTCAGTACTAATGGAATGTATATATATATAAACATTGCAAAGTATCTTTACCTTTAACTTTTTTTTTATCTCTATCCATTTTCCACAACTCATTTTACTGTGTGAAAGGATGAGTGTCTGTGTGAACAACATATGAAAATCTATTATTATCTATGGTTATTGCTGAGCATCAGCTGTAGCATGTATTCATACGGAGATGAAAATGTTCTTTGTCCTCTTTGCCCTGATTTTTTCTTTTAATTATACTCTTGAGATGAAATGAGATCTGGAGGTTCACAGATGCTGCAAACTCGCCGTATCTTGTTTAGTGAGCAGAGAGCAGAACAGAGGCACAAAGCCTGGATCGTTTCGGAGGGATGATGTTATATACAGGTCTTCGAGATGAGAAAAGAAATGAAAACCTCACATTGTTTCTTTGTTTTACAAACATTTACTATTGTGTATCCATCCAGGCTGCCAGTTCAATCTATTGTAACTAAGATAATGATATACTGACCCTAACACTAAAATATAACATTTTGCATTATTAAATATAAACTGTAGCATCATTTTAAAGTATCCATGGGCATTTATTTATTTTTTAGAGACGTGCTCAGAATGTGGTTTAATCCTCTTAGGCCATTTTCAGAAATTTCATTCCCATTATAAAAACTTCACACACACACGCACACACACACAGCCAGTTAATTGTCACTGTAGGGCATTATCTGAGTGTTCCTCTTGCTCATTCAGTCATGTGTTATTCAACACTAGTGTTAAAAATGACAATTTTTCGAGTGTGCGAACCAACACACAGAGCCGTTGTTAAATGTTTTCATTTCTAGTCACTAATGCGTGGTTGATCATTCACTTCCGCTTATGCATAGTCTACTCTGAAATAAACTAGATTTTTACACTTTCTTTCAGTGGTAACAGAATCAAGGCCCGTTTATCCCAAGAACGATAAAGATGTAGTTATAATAATCGTTATAAAAGTAAAAGAATATGTTCATACTGTCCGATATCGTCCTGTTTATTCTGCGGTTTTGTTGTCTGTCGCTTTAAATGCTCGAGCTCTTTAAAGCAGGATGGATTCTGATTGGCTGTCAATGTTTTATTTGTTCATCAGCTGAAAAAAAAAATAACAAAAGGATTCTGAACATGATTAATGATATTGTTTATCTTTTATGTTTTATATATTTTTTTGTACTTTTATTACGATTATTATAACTACATCTTTATCTAAAAAAAAATGCAATTCAAATACATAAATTATAAATGTGTACTCTGTCATCCTATTCATTCACTTATTCCCCTTTGCTTATTATGAAGTAGGGAAGTTGCAACCAGGATTTTGACTTTTTCCCTGGATGTTTATTCTGATCGACAGGATGGTCAAACTTCATACAGACTTTCTCATCAAAGTCAATACTGGGACTGCGGGGTCTCAGTGACACATGAGGCCTGTGTGTGTGTGTGTGTGTGTGTGTGTGTGTGTCTGGGCCACTCACTTCACTTCAAAACTTCTCATTCTAGCCTTTTTTTCTCCTCTTTTCTTCAAAGCCATCATTCATATTTATGTCTATTCTTTCTGTTACTCCGATATGATATTCAGGCTAGGTTTGAAAACACACTACTGTAGTAATCATACTGTTTCTGCAGTATATATCTTGTATGCTGTGCACAACATTTCAGTATGCATGGAATATCCAGATATTAAAAAGTGGATAAAAAATGCAAAATATTGACTTTATTACCTTCTGAGATGATATAGCTTGATGACACAACATGCAACATATTGAGGTCCGTTGTGTTATTGTTTTATTCTACAAAATAGTAGACCAATATATGCTTTTCCATTCCGATCACGGCCTTTCTGCACGCCTCTTCTTCCTGTTTTGCAGTTTAGTGAATGTGTGCAAGTTATTTCCCTTATCATAAGCATCATTCACACAATAATGCCTAATCATAAACTCCTTAGATAAGAAATCAAATTTCACATGGATATAGACAGAAAAGATTAAACTCGAGAACTCTCATACACGTGTGTGTGTGTGTGTGTGTGTGTGTGTGTGTGTGTGTGTGTGTGTGTGTGTGTGTGTGTGTGTGTATCACCTCTCACACAAACATTGTTCATTAAGATGTTATTTATTACGTTTGCTATATTTTTCTTGAGGGGACATTTTAGCCTCACAACAATGTAGGTAAAACATGACACATTATATAATTCTCTTGATTTTATATTAAACTAATAATATTTGCTATGAAACCAAGCCCTTGCACAAACGTGTAATATGTCCATTAACACATTATTTGGTCACTTCTTCCAGCTCAGGGTGAAACCGCCTCCTGAGAAACAGGTTTAAATCAAAAGGTGTTGGAGAAAAATCACTAAACACAAACACAAGACTCACAAGACTTCAGATACACACACAGACGACAGACGTATTGAGTGAGAGGCCGGGCCACAAAAGCTGGATGACACCTTTATAAAGGTGCACAACCTTTATAAAACACATTGATGATAAGTATTTTACAACAAATTTTAAACGTTTATTTTAATTTAAATGGCGTAGCAGTTTGCTAAATCTGATTTAGCACACTTTTAGCAGCATCTTAAATGGGATAAAATATCAAAGATTATCTTTTTTATCGTCACTATTACTATTAATAAAGAAAAGAAAAATGGAAAAGTTTTTCCTTTGTGTTTTTCGCGTACCGATGTCAACGTTGTCAAAATGATCCCCAATTTACACGAATCCACGAAAACGACTAAAACACTGTTATTCTGCTGCCAGGCCAGTAGGGGGCCATGATACTTTCTCATTGTTTTTAAACAAGCACTAGGCCTACGTTTTTGTCCATTGCGCTCAAGTCTCGTGTCTTGTGCAGAGTCTTGCTTCAGTTGTTTGTGACCAAGGGGGTAATCCACCAGCCGGAAACTGAAGTCTCCCCGTGGGCCGCCATTGGCTAGCAAGCCTTCATCTGCTGTTAGCATTCCATTGACTCCCATTCATTTTGGCGTCACTTTGACAGCGAATAACTTTACATCTGAGGCGTTTAAAGACTCCATTTGTCCATTGTTTATTTCTAAAGAAACACGACAATGTATAAAAGGCTCCATTACCTTGTATCTTATGTTATGGCCCTGTAGAAGCTGTTTTTATAAAAATAGGCTAACGATTGCGTCATAACCACGCGACTCTCTGTCTCACAGTACAGAAATTACCGTATAGACAGAAGTAGAAGCTCGCGTGCAATCGGGGGGACGTGGAGGCATAAAGTCGAGGGAGAAGCCCATAGAGAGTTGTAAAGTTGATCCTGCTACGAGCTCGTGGACAGCTAATACTCACGATCTCCATCTCAGCAAGATTCGGAAGGGAATGATTCAGATTCGTCTTGGCACAGCTACTAGAAGACGTACAACTGTGAGTCAGGTTGCTCACGTCACATCTGCGTCATCAAGCTCAGTGTGAGCCTGCGCAGTGCGCTTGGCAATCAAGAAGTGAGTTCTTCTAATTGACTTCACTTTTCTCCGTTGAAGTCTATGGGGTCGCTGTGTCCATTTCTTTTACTGTCTATGTTTGTGACACGGCGTTCTAAAAAAACCTGGAACATTCTAAAACGGAACTTCTTTTAACTTGGGCTGCGTTCAAGGCCAATTTTAGACTTTAGAAGTGCATTCAACTTCGTCAAGTGGTTGAGGGAAGTTTACTTGAACAGACCCTCGACCCCTCGATTCTGACAGAGGGAGCGAGTCTACTCAACATGTACACATCAGGCAGATCCGAAGACCACGATTGTGACGTCACAGCAGGTCGCGCTTAATTGACCCCCACCCCACACAACTCTAGTGTATGATATTGAAGTTATTTTGACATTTAACTGCGTTACTTGTAACTACCTTAAGATTACTGTTTTTGTTTAACACAGTCATAGTTTATTGTATTATTATTTTTATTTGTGCAGTTCTTTATATTTTATATAAATATATTCATATTTAATATTTGTTTATATAAAAGTTTTTAACAGCCTAAGCATACATACAGGCCTATAAAATGGTGCATAAAAAACTGTAAATAATAAATCAGCTCCATATTGGATTCTAAGGGCCCTATTTTAACTATCTAAGGCAGGGGTGCCCAATCCTGCTCCTGGCGATCGACTGTCCTGCACAGTTCATCTCCAACCCTAATCAAACACACCTGCCTTTAATTTTCAAGTGATCCTGACGTGCTCTAAAGACCTTAATTGGTTGCTTCAGGTGTGTTTGATTAGGGTTGGAGATGAACTGTGCAGGACAGTCGATCGCCAGGAGCAGGATTGGGCACCCCTGATCTAAGGGCATGGTCTAAACTCTAAAGCACACGGCACGAGTGCACTTAGGGCGTCCAAATCCACTTTTGCTATAGTTTAATGACGGGAAAACTGGTCGGCGCTCCCGGCGCATGGTCTAAAAGAGTTGTCCCTATTTTCTTAAAGGGGTGGTAAAATGCCATTTTCATAAGATGTAAAATAAACCACTGATGTCCCCAGAGTGTTTGTGAAGTTTTAGCACAAAATACCCCATAGATATTTTTATATAGCATGTTAAAATTTACACTTTTTGAGGGTTTGCAAAAACGCACCGTTTTGTGCCTGGCCCTTTAAATGCAAATGAGCTGCTGCAGAGGGCGGGGTTTCAAGAGCCCGTGTGTTAGCATCTGCGATTACCTCACGCAGACACACTAAAATGACAGAAACTGTTCTGCCTTTAATGTTAAAATAGAGTCACAGAAAGATGGAGAGACTCAAGAAGAAGTGACAACACGTAGAATTCAACAGGACGTCTCTGAATGGTTAGTTGATGAATTTATGTTGCTGATGTGGAGTTAACTATCTTCAAGGATATTCTGTCATGGTAATCTATAAATCGCTCATATAGGAACTGTTGTGAGATGCACACAGAGTGACTTTCTATAGCATGTGAAAAGATGGATTCTACAGTTTGAGCTGACTCACAAATGTACTCTTATACAACAACTTTTCCTCTTCTCAACATGGACTGCGTGTTCCCGGGGGCGGGGCTTATGTACATTTTAGGGCTGGTGATGTCACTAACCCAGGAGGAATGTCCTGTAGTCCATGCCAACCGTTTGTTGTAGTCCTTTTCTTTTAAAGCAAATATCTTCCTTTACTTTGAACTTAGAGCGTTGTAACTTTGCAGATGTTGTTTATGCTCAAACAGCAACATTACACACTAACTACTTTACCACCCCTTTAATGAGTAATGGGTGTGTTTTGGGTGTAATGTGCAATAAACCTATCAGAGTCTCATCTCCCATTCCCTTTAAAAGGGATTTTACATGGCGGAATTTGTAAGCGGAAAAACTGAACACTTCTCTAGAGAAGAAACGGATTTGCTCGTGCGCGAGGTTAAAGCGCACAAGCAGACGATCTACGGGACAATGTGTACGCACGCTGTGGACCCGCCTATAGGCGCATTTTACTAACGCGCTCTTTAAATAAATAAAAAAAATACTGCGCCATTGACTTTAGAGCAGGTTTCAGTTGGTCAGTGGCGCAGTCTATTTCTGTTGATTCAAAATAGCAACGCGCCAACAATGCACCTGAACACACACCTCGTTTTCAGACCAGCAGCCAATGGGCGCACAGAGGGGTGCAAATGCATTCGCTATTGAAACAACAGCCCCTTACAATGTGGTTCTTTTGCGATGATGAAAATACTTGTTATAAAATATGTATTTATGACTATATGGGTAGCCCTAGTGGAAGACATTATACTTTATTCTGCAGAAATCAGTCATGTATCCTCTGTGCGCAGGGCTGCAGATAGCAGTTTATTTTTACATTCTGATAAGTCTGACAGGTTAAAATCGTAGCCAATTTTCAATTTTCCAAAAGTTCACAGTTCAGACTTCCAAACCCAGCACAGTTCATTAAGCATGACATAAACATGCGGTCGTGAGAACCATTAGTGTGACACACGTGCTTCTTTTGCAGTGGCAGTGAATGTGTGGATAAACAGTGTGTTCTGCTACTGTAAACAGCGTATGTTATCATTGAGCCTCCGAGAGTCGCTCTGTTTGCGTTTAAACGTGTGAATGAATACAGTCTAATTGTGTCTCTGTTTTGTTTTTGTCCGTGCTAAAAATAATGGTGACATGTAATGTACTGTCTCATGACCTCGCCGTGGGTTTCCATGCTCTCGGAGGTACGGCAGATTCACTGGATTCCCTAATGATGGCCTTTATGATGAATGGCGGAACCACAGCCACTGAAACATGGGAATGACAGACAATTAAAGATAGGAGGACTGCAGAGGGACGAGTGTAGGAAGAGATTGTGGGAAGGCATCGGTCTTTATGGGGTTAGAGTAATCTCTACAATTCCCACCAGTCAGAATCTTTCTGGAGAAAACATTACAATATCTTGGAAATGTTTTTAAAGACAAGCCTGAGCCCGGTGGCCAGAATGTGATCCAAACACCCTTTTCCATTCATGTTTCCACCTTTGTGTGAAAAACAGACCAAATTTAAGTTAACAATTAGCTCCATTATTGGTCTAAATGTCATGAGTTAAAAGAACACACACACTGTAAAACCCAACAAGTTAAGCTAACTCATTTCATTTGAGGAAACCGATTGCCTCAATTCATTTAAGTTTATAAAAAACAATAGTTATGACTCTGAACTTATTTTATTCGAGTTCACTAAAACAATAATATTTCTTAAAACACAATTAAACTTTACACTGCATTTAATACTGTATATAGCTGAAACTTCACTTTATTGAGTAAAAACAGTGAATTGACAAACTTTAAATGAACTCAGAGCACTTGCAGTTACTGCTAGCTCACAATATCACACACAAAGTCAAATCCAATGAGTTAAGCTAACTCATTTCATTTGAGGAAACCGATTGCCTCAATTCATTTAAGTTTATAAAAAACAATAGTTATGAGTACTCTGAAATTATTTCAGTTGAGTTCACTAAAAGTAGATTAAATAAGTGATTAATTAAGTGATTGTTGAGCATTAATGATGAACACCTGCTGTTAACATCACTGAAGGAAAGAGAAACACAAGAACTACAACTGACTTCCAACCACAACATTAGATGAAATGAACTGAAGATAAAATGTTTAAATCTCTCAAGATCTCAGCTGAGGAGGATTGAACAACTCCACAAACAGCATTACCAGCTTCACTTACTAACCAGATTGACTTTTATCACGCGTCTACAGAAGTTGTTAGTGTGAATGAACAGAGGTTTAGATGAAGAGGATTTATTGACTTTCATTTAAAGACACCATGATAGTGGTCAGTGTTTGCTTTAGTTGGGCTCTTGACCCTTGACTTTATAACACCAGTTTTTCCTCTGGCTGCTGTAACTGAGTGTTTATATAACTCATTTGTTATGGCACAAAAGCCAAAAGAAAATTTATTTTTGATGATGATTTATGGAATGATGAATCATCATTTGGTGTCTTGATTCTCTGATCTTTTCTAGAGAATAATCTCTGATTAAACAGGTGATATATAACTTGTATTATCCATTATAAAAGAACAGTGATTCTGCTGCAAGGCCCATTGTTGTTTCGATCAGATTTTAAAAACCTCTATGGTATCATGCTGACTTACACAGACATCAAGAATCAGTATATGAATCTCAACAATGGTGACCATTAAAAATTCGATTCATGCTGCAATGCATCCTGGGAGCCATGGATAAGGTTTGTATTATGGTAGTACCCAGCATGCATTGCAGTATGAATAGTTTTTTTAATGGTCACCATTGTTGAGATTCAGATGCTGATTCTTGATATCTGTGTTAGTTTTGGTAATAATTACATTTTCTGTAAAATCCTTCATACTATCTGATAGTCATAACATTGCTAGTTCTTATGTTGTAGAATATATTTTCGAATACAACTAATAATATAATCAGAGATTAGACTCTGAATGAGATCAGTGAATTAAGTCATTAATTGATGATTGTCATCATCAAACCTTGACCATCATCACCCGATCATACTTTTCCTTGACTTTTGTGCCATAACAAATGTTTCATAAACACTCAATAACAGCAGCCAAAGAAAGACTTGTACTCAATCGTCAAGGGTCAAGAGCCCAACTAAAGCAAACGCTGATCTCCATCATGGTGACCTTAAACCTTGTATTTCTTGTGTTTCTCTTTCGTTCAGTAATTCTGCTTGTTAACAGCAAGTGTTCATCACTAATGAGCAATCATCACTTTATTGATGATTAATTAACTATACAATTATTATTATTCAATTATCATTCTGGGATCTAGAATTTTTTTATAACTCATTCAGTTTGAGTTCTGTTTCAGTCCTTCAAGCCACTTCAAGTTTCAGTATTATTTGAGTGCAGTGAACTCAATTTAATTGAGTAAATATTACTGTTAGGTTTTACAGGCTTGCAGTGTTGCAGGAAATCTGATTAGATTGAATGTTTTCTCATTTTTATTGAATTATCTTTTTTTTTTTTTTACAAAAAACAGTATCCCTTGAGAATGATATCAAAACACTGCTAACACTGGACTGAAGTATGAAAAAAATGAAAGTGATATTCCACGCTGGGGTAAAAACTTCTTTGTTGCCATCTAATCGAAAGCATCTTTCCACTCCGCTGGAAATGCAATCAGTATTTCTCATTCCAGCAGAACCTTCTGTCCGAACTGAAGCGTGTGCGTCACACGAGGGAGATCGTGCCTCTCTCTGCATCTTATCTCAGAGACCTGCTGACTGACACTCATGGACGTACTCCTCTTTTCCACTATTTTCCTTTCCAATTGCTCTCCCCGCTCAGGGAAGTTCAGACGCTGGGTCTCTGGCAGCAGCTGCAGTTCTGGACAGATATCAAGATCAAGATCACTCTGCCACAGGAAATGACAGAAGCAAGAGAAAAAGAGCCATCAAAATCTTCCTTTAGTGCATCTGCTTTTAGAAGAAATCTATCTATCTATCTATCTATCTATCTATCTATCTATCTATCTATCTATCTATCTATCTATCTATCTATCTATCTATCTTATCTTAGTTCTGTCTTTCTGTCCGTCCGTCCGTCCATCCATCCATCCGTCCGTCCGTCCATCTGTCCGTCTGTCTGTCGATTGAAACAAGTTGGATTTATCGATAAGTATATAAACCTGGTTATTGTGTATTATAATAGTCAGTATATTAGTACTAATTAGTACTATATGTTTAATTTATGCATGCATGGCTGACAAATATGCATCGTATTGTTTTATTAGCCAAGGTTAAAACCATAAAATATCCAAATGCATGGAAGGTTTATATGTAATTCAAATATACAACTCTTAAAATCAGGCATAAATATTTTTTTGAATATGCACTCAAACAAATAAACAGACTGAATGACTTTCCGTGAGAAAATCGTGATCGTCGCGAAAACAAAACCAAACAAATAGGGCTTCAGTAGATAAAAAAGGACAGTCACTCATACACATTATAACGAATCTGTGCTTTTTCATCAATAAATGCTGTGCGTTTCATATTTTCACTGAAGGTCAGTGCCTGTGAATCCGTGTAGATGACAATGCAACATAAGTCTTTTATACAGTATATGTATACAATAATGCATTGTGGATTTGTACAGACCAGAAATGAACCAGCATTGAGGCCTGCAAACTGATATCTATTCAAGGCAGAGTTGCATGAAACATAAAGGATAACCAAGCGCATATGATCCATGGCCAGTGCTTGAGGAAAACCATTTATTTTCGTAGTCTGTTTCGCTTCATTTAGTGCGTCCACAATGTTTATCGGGGACAACAGCTCTCATGAACCCAACACGTTTATTTAGCCCTGTCGTGGGTTTACAACTAGCGGAGACATATTTGAACTCTCAGAAGAGATCTTGATGTAGTCTGCGTGACTGGAATGTACACTGGTGTCATTCTCTATTATAGTCAATCCTTACCTTTTTTGGGTCTGCAGAAAGAAAGATTCATGCAGTGCAGACCGGCTGATGGAGGGCGAGACAAGCGTTTCAGCTTTGCGACGCTCCAGAGGAATTTAGGTTTGAATCTAATTGAGCTTTATGTGGTGGTTTACAAGATGTGGGAAAACAGTGCCCTCTCTCACACACACATGTATATTTATCCTAGTGTATTATCGGGACTTCCCATTCACAACTACATGGATTTCCATTATCATATATGAACCGAATCCTGAAATATACCTAACCTCAATTATTTATGAGACAGTCTTTGTGAGAAGCCCCATCTAAAGTTTCAGTCAGGGTTTGCTGTTCGTCTGGGGATGTTGAATCCCCAAAAGGATAGAAATACACAGTTTCACACAAATTAAATAAATGTTCATAGTTTTTGTAACTATCAGCTGAGTTTAGATCACAGGCGTGCAAGGTCAAAAACTACGGAAGCGTATTGCATTCACTTGAGGAAAAAAAATCTACACTGTTTTTCTGAATTAACGAGTTAATTATCTCAGAATTACGAGATAATTTTTCATGGAAAAAAAGTTTTTGCTCTGTTTTTCTGAATTAATGACTTAATTATCTCAAAATTATGAGTAACTCATTAATTCATAAAAACAGAGTGAAATTTTTTTTTCAAGAAAAACATATCTCATAATTCTGAGATATTAACTCGTTAATTCAGAAAAACAGAGAAAAACCTTTTTTTCCATGAAAAATTATCTCGTAATTCTGAGATAATTCAACCCGATCTCACGACCAATTTGCACGAATTTGTACGAGTGGCTAATTCGTAACAATTCATACGACCTGACTCGTACAAATTTGTACGAATTTGTAGGATTTTTGCTAAATCGTACATATTTTACGAATTCCAAATTCGTATGAATTCATACGAATGACCTACCCCTGACCCCGCCCCTAAACCTACCCATCACGTGGGTTTAGACAAATCGTACGAATCCGTACGAGTTCGTATGAATTCGTACGAATTAGCCACCTTTTAATCATTCGTACAAATTCGTACGAATTGGTCGTGAGATAGCGTTGGATAATTAACTCGTTAATTCAGAAAAACAGATTAGATTTTTTTTCTCAAGTGAATGCAATACGCTTCCGTAAAAAACAATATGCTACTTCCAAAAGCTAATTTTATTGTAAGACCTGAAGTAAAAAAATACAATTGAAACTGTTCATCCACAGGAAGTTGATCTAAGCTGCGTTTTAAAATTGCATGTCAGAATTATGAATTATGTATAATTAAATGTTGGATCTCGTGTTTTTGTTTCTGCTCAGACATTAGCAGGGATGTCCAAACTCCATGAATTTAAAAAAAGAAAACATGCACTTAGTCCAAAAATATGCGATCAAAAGAGGAAAGATGAAGAGGTGCTTCAAGATGAGTTATCCATGCAACTTTTTAGCAACTGTATTCCCTCAGTCTACATCAAAGTCATTATAACGCTCACTGTTTGGGCAGGAACATCTGTGACGCACAGAACCGTAAGAACATGATGATAAAAAAGTCATGGAAATAAGCAGTAACGATCCATATATCTACAGTTCAAATGTTCTGGGTCTGTAGGATTTGTTAATGTTTTTGAAAGAAGCCTCTTCAAGGCTGCATTTTATTCGTTTAATTTCTATTACTGAGCAAACTTAGATTTTTTTCAAAAGTAAATATCATGAGGTGTGAATGAAATGAGATATGTGTAATGAGTGCTGAATGTCCTGCTCAACCTTTCTTTTTCTTTCATCCTCAAAACCTTCTCATTTTCTCCCTGGTCTTTCATTCCCTTTCACCTAAATTTGTTTCTGCTCTTTTCTTGTATAAAGCAGTCAATCAGTTGGGTTTTCATCCCCTTTTCTCTGTATTCTCTCATCCTCATTAAAATGTAAATGAGTTTGATTGTAGAGCGCTAAACACCAACTGACTTGTAACCTTATTGATTTACATTTCAATATAAAAGAAGAGAGAAAAGGCGAGTCAACGCAGGTGAGAAACCAGAGATATTACTTTTTTTAACAAGTGTTCTGGCTGTACCATCATAATTATGAAAATTCTTTGTCTTTGTTCTTTTTGCACCTTGACATGCAAATCAAAGTAGGATTAGTTCCACTTCCTCAACTGCAATTAAGCCGTTTTTTTTTTTTTTTTTGTAGGTCTTTCCGACAGTTGCCTCACATTAATAGAAACATCACAAATGAACACACTGGGGACTTGCATACAAATGTGAAATAATGAAGAGTTATTGCGTTTTGTTGGGGCTGCGTGTGGTCACTCTCACAGGTCGATCTGTGGTGCTTATACGGGAACGTGAGTTCGAATCCGGCTCATGACCTTTTAAGGCAGTTGTTGTTGGTTTTTGATCATATATAGGGTTAGCGATAAACAATAACCATAAGTGTTAAACTTCGGTGCATTACACGTCCAATTATAGCTGAAATAATGCTGTTTGTTCACTTTTAAAAATAAAGGTTCCAAAAGCGTGTTTTCACAGCAATGCGAGACAAGAACCGTTTTGTGTTCCCCAACCTTTCAGTGAACCGAACCTTCACATTCTTAGGGTATTTACACAACAACAGTGTATTAAAAACGGAATTCAACTTTAGTTTTTTGCAAACAGACGACAACGTTGTCAAAACGATCCCCGTTCACACGGATCCGCGAAAACGACTAAAAACACGGTGTTGTTCTGCTGCCAGGCCAGTAGTTGGCGATGTCACTTTGTAAAGAAACACTACAGACTGAACACGTAACCCATTGAGTCGGTCCAGATCCGGCCCACATCTGGACCGTGTGGATTCCCAGCCTGTTCTCACGTAAATGCGTCTCTATAAGCACGCATTGTGTATTATCGTGCAATTTATACGCGAAAATGAGTTTTTACGTGCATATGATACGCAGTTTTCCCGTGCATTTGATACGTAGTTCATTTGCGTGTAATACACACGCACCCCACACCACTAATTCTACCTAAACGTTAGGGGTGGGCGCTATACCGGTATGAACGTGAATACCGGTATTATGTTGTGCCATGATATGGATTTTGCGATACTGAGGATACCGTATTCATAAATTCAAATTTTGCAGTTATATTGTTTTGTTCAATTTGGTAGCCAACTCTTTACAACTGTTAACACTAATGACGATACAGAATCGAATACACTGTTTAAGGAAATGGCTGATTTGGCGCTTCATGCGTGAAGTTGCTGAGGCGATTAACCGCTGTCCTGTGACGCGTTCAATGAAGGACCGTAACGTAGAACACATCGCTAGTGCTAAGCTGCTGTTCATAAAGGATGCATCTTTTGCGGTGGAATGGGAAATAACAAGGTAATGAGACGCAAGTTCGACTTTTAACTTGAGCGCAGCATTTTTAGAATGCCGTTTCATTTGCGAGACGCGGGTGCAACACCAAAACAAGTTCGTCAAGCACAAACAAACGTTAAAGTTTAAACGTTAAAGTACTGTATGTTTGAGATGTCATGTTTTCATGAAGGTTGAAAGCTGCTGTTATTATCTTTGTTTTTACAAAACATTTACTGCTAATAATATTATCCACGTGGAGACATTTCCCCGCAATGTAACGTTAGGCCATGAATAACAGGACACGACACACACATAAGCGCGCGCATACACACGACACACACATAAGCGCGCGCATACACACACACTGGTCCACTATCTTTGTGGGGACTCTCCATAGACGTAATGGGTTTTATACTGTACAAACTGTAGGCCTTTATTCTGTCTCCTTACACTAATGAATTAGTTTGTATGAAAATTTTCATTGTTTTTTTCTTACTTTTATAGTTTCTTATACTTTTAAGTTCTATTTATTTGGTGCTTTGTTTAATCTCAAACCATTATTTTATTTTTATTATTAAGATGTCTGCACAAGAGTTAACTGTAATCTGTGCAAACATTAAACTTAAATTAAACGTCTCGCTTTGGTCTACACTGGAAGTGTTCTGCTCGCTCTGCTAAAGCTAAACTATAATTACTAAAACTGAAACTAAATAAAATAAAAACTATATAGAAATGTGTTTGCAAAATAAAACTAAATAAAAACTAACAAAACCATTAATGAAACTAGCTAAAACTAAACTGAAATTTAAAGCAAAATTGAAAACGATATTAAAAGAAAAGCTAATTTAAAAAAGCAAAACTATAACAACAGATATTCCCGGAGACAGAGCACACCCGAAGACGGCTCTCACTCAGAAATCAATAAAGTCTTCATTCGCTGCCGGTTCTCATTATAACAAGACGAGCAAAAAGTGGAAAGACATAACAAGTGCATTCAGGCCTACCTCATGTTGCACGTTTGCACTTTTTGAGAAAAAAAAAGGCAAAAAAAAAAAAAAAAAACATTTCAGGTCTATGTCCAATGAAATGCCTCACCTGTTTCTAGTTATCTACTGTTAAAATACATATTTTGCCTGTAATTTAACTAAGGTGTACTAAAATGTGATTCCAATTTTTTTTCTCATATCGCGATATAATATCGATATCGTCCGGACAGTGAAAAATATCGTGGTATGAATTTTTGCTCATATCGCCCACCCCTACTAAACGTATAATACACACGCACCCCACACCACTACTAAACCTACCCTAACCAACCCATGCGTATCCTATGCACGTAAAAACTCATTTTCGCGTATAAATTACACGATAAACACACTGCGTGCTATAGAGACGCATTTAGTGTGATCGGGTTGGGATTCCACACGGTCCAGATGTGGGCCGGATCTGGACTGACACTATGTTGCTGTCTGGGAAACACACATGCACCTGACATCACCGTTTTCACAAATTCACATTTTTGTAGTTTACACGGAGACGAGAACGGTATCGTTTTCAAAAACTTGCATGGACTCGAGCCATAGATCACAGAGACTTGAGTAAACAACCAGCCTTTGCATTGGACACAAGATTCTTTGGCAAAAGGTTCTTTAGATTATAAAAAAAAAGTTATTTACTCAAAGAAAAAAATGGTTATTTTATGAACTATTATGAACCCAAAATTGTTCTTCTATTTTTGAAATCTATTTATTTTTAAGAGTGTAGGAATACCTTAGCATTGAATTTCCAGCTTCACCAACCACTAATATTTTCTTCAGAATCATGTTTCTAAAAATGTAGAAAAAAAAACAAAAAAAACATTTAAACACATTAAAGTGCCATTACCTAATTTATGCTGAGCATGGTTTTCATTTTTGCTTTAAAATTCATTTTGGATGTTTCTGGAGGGCAATGATTTAAAAAAAAGAAAATCACTAAAAGACAAATTTTCCTGTTTGAATCTAAGCCAAACTCTTTCCTCACACCAGCCAGGTTTTGCAGAGTGTGTTATCCTGATTGTGTAACCGAGTGTTTTGAATGACTAAGATGCACAACCATCTGCAGACAGGTGGACATCTTGTTTATTTTTGATAGTCATTGTAACTATGTATGAAGATTTCTAAAATCTTTCTTTTTTTGTGTGTTTTTCTCAGAAAAATGGGTTTGGAATGACACGTAGTGTCTAAAACCGCATTGTAATTTTGTGGTGAGCTCTAATGAAGGCGAGAGACGGCGTGGGTCGATTGCTCAGGACGCAGGAGGTCAAGGTGTTTGAAACGGGTGCGTCAGCTCATCGGGCTGTATCGCTGTCTGGCCTTCTCATCCCACACCATCATTACGTAAGAGCATCCTCATCACCAAAGATTTCAGTCACAACACATTAATCACAATGCTTTACCTGAACTTCACACCGTAAGGTCACCAAGACAAGGCCTTTAGAGAATGTCACTTACAAAGTGAATGAACCAGCTGCGCCAAAATAAACTACTACGACTAAACAATATATAAATCAATGTCAGAACGCCACTGGATAACATATCAAAGTGTCTTTTATTTTAAAGAAAGAAACGCAAGCACACTTTTGAAGCCGAATGTGCATTTAAAGTCGTAGACATGTAATGTTTAAACGGATGAATATCAATCAGAAATAACTTTTCTGACCTTATTAACTGAAAGTTTCAATAAAGAAGAGGGATATATTTAAAGAGTTGTTCCCATGCAGACTATAAATCAATGCAAACAGCCCATAAAACACACAGACACAGGACAAACAGAAGCTGTTCTTGAGATTGTTACCAGCGATAAACACACGGACAACAGCAAATGATTTTCAGTGTGTGTTTGCTTTCCTCTGTGAATGCAGGCAGGATGATGAAGAAGAAACACGGCAATGAGCCACGAGAGGTTGCGCATTATTAGTGATTTTACCACTTTAGGTTATTTACGGTTTATAGGCAACATACTGTTAGCCTGGTTCTACCAGACTCTCGTACATTTCATTTGTACAGAGAGTCTGGCCTCGCTCCATTGAGAAACGTTTACTTCCTTGTAGGCGGGTTCTCTGTTAAAGTTCAAAACTATTGGATCTGCCCAGCGTCACTCAGGATCTGCCATAGCCAATCGCTAACGTGTGGTCGTGACGTATGTCATGCGCCGAAACCGGCTGGAAACAACAAGTCCGAATTCCATATTCATAAATCTAAATATCTAAATGCTAAACCTCTCTTTCTTATATTTGTGAAAGAATTTTAAAAATACCTCTTTTCAATTAAGTTGTCTGAGAACAAAAAAAGCCTTAAAAACATTATCTGTTTGTAATTATTTTCCTTTTTTCAGTGTCATGTAATTCTCTTAACTTGTTCATGTTTATTTTATATTATCCCCCTACTGTTTTATTTTTGTTTTTATTATTATTTTTTGTTTGTTTTTGTATTATGTTTTCTGTTATTACTTGTGTATTGTTTTAAGCAATAAAAAAAAACAAGTCCGAATGATCAGAGGATTATGTTTAGAATAAGATGTCTGTCAACGAGAGCTGCATGTTTTGTTCATCGAATTTAAGAGTTCAAGGAACAATTCTAAATTCTAAATGTATATTTGACACTAAGGACAGTGATGTATTCAGTCAACTGTCGAAGCTGGGTGTAATCATTAACAATACGCCGCTGCGGTCGTTTCGGATCTGCCGCAAATGCTGTACAGTGATCATCGTGCACGCCGAGCTGCCCAGCACCAACTCCTAACCTTTCTGCCTCCCTCACTTGGTCCTCCATTAGTGCAACAAGAGGAGACGACAACAACTATCGGCTTTGCATCCTATCGTTCGCCTTAGCTAACTCATTGACATTCACCACTAGCGGAGTGAGCTGGAAAATTAAACTTTTCCCGAACCCCGTGGGGAGGAGGGCCACAACATCATGGCCACCAACAACACTTAGCAAACATTGATCTTGCTCCGGCTTTAACTTCTGGATATTCGGCAGTTTTGCAACAACGGACCGAATAGATTTTCTCACGTCTTTCTCCGCTGCCATTACTGAACTCCAACTCAAACTGACGCGCTACATCAACGTCATCGTTCTCAGCCACTCCCTCTGTTCGCTGATTGGACCGGTAAAAAAATTATTTCTGGAAACCAAAGTCTACAGCACAATCCCAGACGTAGTACTGAAGGAAAATAAAATTGAGCGGAAGTGCGTAGGAGGGCGGAGCCAGGCTAACATACTGTAGCAACTTGCCTCAATATTAATGTGTGGTTAAAGATGTGTAATCACGCATATACATATATATGTATATACACTGAACAAAATTATAAATGCAACACTTTTGTTTTTGCCCCCATTTTTCATGAGCTGAACTCAAAGAACTTTTTCTATGTACACAAAAGGCCTATTTCTCTCAAATATTGTTCACGAATCTGTCTAAAACTGTGTTAGTAAGAACTTCTCCTCTGCCGAGATCATCCATCCACCTCACAGGTCTGGCATATCAAGATGCTGATTAGCCAGCATGATTATTGCACAGGTGTGCCTTAGGCTGTCCTAGCGTAAAGAGTTTTTGTTTCTTGATATGTTGTTTTGGTTGCTTGATATGTTGTAGTGCGGCAGAGAGGACTGACTGTACCTACACCAGTGCTGTTTATTAACTCTACAAGCTTTGAAAAGTACAGAGAGAAACAAGGAGATTCCGAGAGATAAACTAATTGAATCGGTGAGTAATCCTTCTCCTTGAAAATGTCAGGTGTTCTTTTGTGCTCGAGTGTGTGTGGGATTAACATTGCACCCGGTCAACCCTTACTGAACTGCAATTACAAGAACCTTTACACACACACACACCAAAGAGTCATAAATTACACCAAACCTTGAACACACAGAGCTTCAGAAAGGTTAGCTCACGCGAGTAGGGATGTGCCCGAAGCCTAAATCCGAATTCGGAAAGGCACGGAAAATGAGTAACACGTTCTACGGAGCCCCTAAAGGGACATGGTGAGGCTTGCTGTGGTAGTCAGTCACATTACAGTACATCAGATTTCACTGATTGCGTGACAAGAGTAAAGAGAGATGACTGACTGGACGATGGCGGAGGATTTGGTGCGCAGCAGATCCTGAGCGACATTGACAAATATCATAGACAAAAATAGACAAATATCTTATCTGGTAAAATATCTTATCTTTATCATTACCGCCACTCCCTATAAAATAAATGCTTGTAAAACAAGACTAGACTTCTGCAGTCTCTTTCTCTTTTTGTTTATCAATTTGTTTACTAAAAAATGTAAGCTAGTCTAAACCTGAGGTGCGTTCTAATTCGCGTACTTGTGCACTATTCTACGTTTCGTAGTTTACATAGTGAGTATTGTTTTCACACTGACAATTCCAAAGAGAAAAAGTGCACTTTAAATACCCGGAAGATGCACTTAAGTTAACCCGGAAAAAAACAAAAACAAAGTGTGGAATGTAAAACACTCAACTGTCGCTGCTTTAGTTACGTAGCAAAGGGGAGGATATCATGACAAAATAACTTTATAAAGTTCATACTCTACTCGATTGAGTACATAGTGTATATAATTAATCATTTAGGACACAACTTTGGATTTGACAGCATGCTTGCATTTAAAATCTGACTGACTACTATGACATCACTCTAGCATGCATTCCGAGCCTATTTGCATACTGAACTGTGATTGGTCTTTTGTCATTTGCATCCATTTAACCTCTATATCTCTACATTTACTCAGAAAAGGTGGTGCCACGTTGTGTTATGATGCTCTTCATCGGCAACAGAAAACACGGCAGAAAAAAACAAGACACAAAATGCCATACAAGCACTTCTTTGCTCAAATAAATACAAAATAATAATAATTCATTTGCATGAACTGTGAAGCAAACCAGTTCACTTAGCCTAAGAGAGAGAGAGAGAGAGAGAGAGAGAGAGAGAGAGAGAGAGAGAGAGAGAGAGAGAGAGAGAGAGAGAGAGAGAGAGAGAGAGAGAGAGAGAGAGAGAGAGAGAGAGAGAGAGAGAGAGAGAGTATTTGGCACACTGCATTACCATGTGAAGCTACTACTCTGCAACTCATTAAATAAGCAGCTTTTTATTGGAAAATCTACCTTTTTGAAAATAGCTGAGCTGCTGGATTGCTACCGAAAAATGTGATAAAGTGAGAAGCCCTGGAGTTTTTAATTACTCACTCCTCAAGATTTAATTCACTCAGAACCAAAGCCTAAAACCTAAAATGACCTGAAACTTTAACTGCTTTTTCCAGGGTTTTTTCTGCTAATGCAAATGTACTTCTCTTTGTCCACTAGACTAGAGGAATCAACACGGTTTCTGTTCAGCGCAAGGCCACTCTGAACACAAGAAGCAATGACCAATCTAATGATAAAACCTGGTTTTAATGAGAGATGTGTGCGGATGGAGGCAGCCTTCACTCTCACTGTGTGAGGACTCAGAAAACACATGCGTAATCCATCATCTGAATGGCCCAGCGTGCTCATCTTATGAATACACTCAAAACGCAAGTGTTGACCCCGGCCTCCTATGATACTCAATAGATCAGAGTTTAAAAGCAGTTTCAGAATGTATGCCCGAATCATCTACTTTCTGTTCAGCCGGGGGGAAAAAAACGCTAAAGTCTCTTTCGCTCAAGCATGTAGGGAACAGATGATGGTTGTTAAATTTGACATTTGCTTACAAAGTCTGTAGGCGTCAAACCTGCGTCTGCAAAGCATCTGACTGATGTTCAGCTTGATAAACTGTGTGTGCTCAAGGAATAGGCTAATGCGGCAAAATATTTAAGTTCTGTCACGATGTGCCGCACCAGGTTTGGCATCAGTCAGGTTATCCAGCAATGCTTTTTACATATCTCAAATGAGGCAACAAGCCAATATTTAGTCTTAGGGAGCTGGTTTTGTAGTTAAAATGACAGTTATATGAACGTCTTTTCAAATGTAAATTTTAATTCCAAATTGCCTCAATTCAAAATCACAAATGGAATCAGAATTTAAAGGCATTCTCAATTCAGTTCCATTTGGAACCCTGCTAGAAACCACATAGCAACTAGAAGCCACTCCACCTTAGCAACACCCTGGCGACCAGTTTTCTTTTCAAAATGCCCTTAAAAACCCACTGGACGTGTAATTGTATGATTCTGTCTGTTTGCTGATGTTGTAAGTATCTACAATATGCATGCTTTTGAAAACATTCTCTGAACATCATTCTTTGAACTAAAATAAAGAAATAAGGTCAATCTGCTTAGTAATAGCCTACGTGAAGCTGTTTGTGGAGTTGTTTAGATGAGATCTTGAGATTCAGGGTATGTTTACACGACAACGATATGCTTCAAACGGAGAAGTTTTGCTTCAAACGATATGCTTCAAACGGAGAGTTTTCTGCGTACAGATGAAACCATTATCAAAACGATCCGTGAAAACGATTAAAAACTCTGTATTTTGCTGCCAGGGCATTAGGTGGCGATGAAACACTATAGACCAGTGGTCTCAAACTCGCGGCCCGCGGGGTGATATTTTGTGGCCCCCTACTTGACTTTAAAGTTTAATGTTAGTGCGCCCCGTCGTTGCGTGTGCCGCGTTTTTTTTTTTTTTTTTTTATCCCTTATGGGCTACCATAGATAGTCTCGTGACAGCTTACGGGTGGGTTTGTTGTCAATAGTTGTCATAGACAACCGCGAAGTACAAACATACGTACTGCGCCTGGAAAAAATGAGCGCGTCGCTTCAATTATGAGCCCGCTTGCCGCGCGCCTACATTTGAAATAACGAACTTGAGCGCGCAAAATATGTGAGCGCGATATGTGAACGGCCCCTTGGCGAGCTACCACCAATCAGGCCTCGAGCTACTGGTAGCTCACGAGCGACGTGTTGGAGACCCCTGCTCTAAAACAATGTGAGAGTAAGTTAATAATTTTGAGCTTGTAATACGTGGCCAACAGGTTGATAAGAAGGTTTGCTTTGATTTGTGCAGTCAGTAATTTGCCTGAGACACTATACATGTGTAGAAAGAACTCAATAAGACGGGCAGACATGACTGCAAATATTTGTATTTCAAAAGCAATAATTGTTTTTCTAAGTATAATAAAAGGAAATGTGCCTTCCAAAAAAACATTCAATATCATATTGAAAATAAAAAGGACATGAGCAAATATAAGAATCACAAAGATGTTGTGTATAAGGAAAAGACAAAGAAAGTTTGTAAAATGAACTTCAACTGTCAGAAGGACAGCTCATGAAGAACCAATCATGTACAGAAATGAATGTTCAAATTCAGAGGAACAGTTCAGAAGAAACGTTAATAATAAAGATTGAGAAGATTGGATCAGTTGTGCTCCTTTTTTGGTATACTTGAATACTATTTTTTTGTGGAATACTTGATGCGGCCCAGCCTGACCCCGACTCTACCTCCAGCGGCCCCCAGTTAAGTTGAGTTTGAGACCCCTGCTATAGACTGAACACGTAATACACGTGTATGACGTCATCGTCTTCAGAGATCTGCGTTTTTGTTGTTTACTCGAAGACCGTTTTCAAAAACTTGCACTTTGAAACCAGTTTTCAAAAGTTTGATTTTTCATGCCCCCAAAACGCTGTTGTGTAAATGAACGGCCAAAACGCATAAAAAGTTTTACATTTTTAGTTGAAAATGGTGTCGTGTAAACAGCCCCTTAATGTCTTCTTTTATCTTCAGTTATTTGTGGCTGAAGTCAGTTGTATTTTCTGTTCTTGTTGTTTCTCTTTTCTTCAGTGATTCTGCTTGTTAACATCAGGT
The DNA here is from genome assembly GCF_029890125.1 of Rhinichthys klamathensis goyatoka. NCBI lineage: Eukaryota > Metazoa > Chordata > Actinopteri > Cypriniformes > Leuciscidae > Rhinichthys > Rhinichthys klamathensis. The sequence continues at coordinate 137,083 of NW_026606895.1, forward strand.
GTTTGAATGACTGACAGAATGTTTGAGGAACATCATACTAACCTTTATATGAAATTCTATTAACATTAAGGAAACTGACATTTTTATGTTCTCGGACTGTTACAAATCAACATTCCTAGAATGTCGAGTTGATAATAAAAATAACCTTTTCAAAAAAACACATAACCTTTTCAAAAAAAAAAAACCTTTTCAAAAAAAAAAAACGTCCCTCTAACATTAAGAAAACTGAGCATTTTAACATTTACATAACCAAACCTAAATGATCTGGAAAAAATTCTTAGAACAAAAACATTGTTCTGCACAAAACAAATGAATCATTTGGGACTCTCCCGATCAGTGTAAATGGTAGAAAAACATTCCAGAGCTGGATAACCTTGTCATGAAAGCCTCTTTAATGCTGCACTGTTGTCACAAGGAGGGATTTTGTAAGCGTTAGAGGCAGTAAAACCAAAACTATAACAGTTCAGTTCTGTGCTTTGCTTTGCTGTCAAGCATTGTACCAAAACACTCAAGGAAAGAAAATGTGTTTGCCGTAGCGTGATTATTGACACTTTGCATTAGTGTTTCTAGTTTCTCTATACTCACATCACTGCGTGACTATGGCTCTTATCTATAGTGACAATAAGAGTTTCAAAACACCCCTTAAGTACACTGTCAGGGTTACACAACTGAAGAAAAACCAAAGGTAAAACAACAACGAAAGAATGAAGCTTTTGTCACATAGGCTGACATGCCTGTCCTAAATATTGGTCTTGGTGTGACCAGAACACATACTGATATAATTACAGGTCACCGCTACATATATAAGAAGAACCAGCAGCAAACCAGTAAGGAATCTCCAGCAAAGCATCTTCCCAACACATCCTCTGGTAAGGCTAGTGATGACACTTCTCTTATTTGAACATTTGATATTTAAAACATGATTAATTTGGTCTGACTGGGTGTCCTCACGTATAGCTTTTAATGGCTTAACTTCATTTGTTTTGATTCGGGGAGGTTTATATGTAACTTATATAAACCTCCCCGAATCAAAACATACTTTCTTTTTAGATGGTCTCTGCATCTTAAAAAAGATTCGGAGTGCTAATGTCAGTTGGAGCTCGCTTTTAAAGTGTTTTCTCTCCTCAAAGTGACTAAAAATTTAGGCTGAAAGTGGAAATCGTCAGGGGCTGATAGTGAAGCAGTTGTCTTGCTTCTTTCTCTCCTTATAAATGTGTCTCACGTCTGCTGGCACATAAACATCTGCCCACCTGCTACCAAAGCTCAGCGTGGCTTTCCTTTTATCTCCTCTCAGACACACTCAGGACAACCCTTGCCTTTTCTGGGCTTGATTTGCCTGAGAACAAATGATAGGGAGAAACGGGAATAAACTGAAAATGTTGATGTCATTTTTAATTTGAGTCATTTTTGGGGACATTTTATATTTTTTCTTAAAATTTCTGTCGTTTGCGTGACACTAACTTAATTGCAACAACAATTGGTTTCCAGTATTTTACTGAAGTATGATTTAGCATAGGCCACCTTTTCCGAATCTTATTTCAGAGAGAAAAAATGTAGGAAAGGACTTGATTTTTAAAGCCCGTTCACACCAAGAATGATAACTGTAAAGATAACTATAACGATAATTATATTAGCCAGCGCATGATATGTTCTTTTCATTATAAGCACGCACTGCAGTTTTGTCTGTCGCTTTAAATGCTCGAGATCGTTACGGCAGGATGGATTCTGATTGGCCGTCAATTGTTCAAAAATTGTTCTGATTTCAACAATGTAATTTCTCTGTGCCCTTATCGTTATAGTTGTTGTGTGGAATTGCTATTCTTTTATATTTACAATGATAACTATATCTTTATATGATTTTTATAACTTTATCTTTACTATATCAGCATCCACACACAAACGGATGATAACATTGTTTATTATAAGCGCTCACTGCAGTTGTGGCAGCTGCTCCTTTAAATGACATTATAGTCATTCTGGAGTGCGTTTCCTGAAAGCATCGTTATCCAACTATGATCACAATTTCCATTGAACTCTATTGGTAACGACGGAACTTGGCTTTGGGAAAAGCACCCCTGATTGGTTGTCAGTGTTTTTTATCGTTCATCAGCTGGAAAAAAACGTTCAGAAAATGATTCACATGATAGTAGCTGTTTTGTGACCTCCACTATTCTCTTAGAATGATTATTAAAACTTTAGCCATAGTTATCATTAGTTATTGTCCTTGTGAATTAAGAATGGTCTTTAAATTATAAAATCAATCGATTTTTAAAAATAGTTAAAATAATACTTAAATAGCTATTTGCTATTAGCATCATCCAAAAAACTGTAAGTGGAAAAGTATTGTTTTTTTGGAAGCTTATTGTTAAAGATTATATGAATTTCTGTATTTATTGATTGTGCTGTGCATCAAACAACACAATCAATAAATAGTTAAAATAATTACTTAAATAGCTATTTGCTATTAGTTAGCATTATCCAAAAGCCTGTATGTGGAAAAGTATCGTTTTTTGCAAGCTTGCTGTTAAAAATTATATGAATTTCTGTATTTATTGATTGTGTTGTTTGATGCACAGCGTTCTCCCAGTGAAGATGTTGGCGGCGTTGGCTCTGGTTCTGCTGGTGTCCAGTGCGACGGAGGGACGGATTCTCAGTAAATGTGAGCTGAAGGCACAACTCGAGGCGGCTCAGATTCAGGTGACTGAAGCCATGGGAGACAAAACAACCGTGGACAAATTCATCGCTAGACGTGAGTAACCCTTTCTGCTCTAAAAATGACCAAAAATAATCACAACACCACCTTAATTTGAATAAATGTGTACAATGTCATTCATATGAAATCGCCAACTGGTAAAATAGATACTTTTTCCTCTGAGATGGGGTTGAAAATCGCTAAGAAAATGTCTGTACCCAATAGACATTCAAAAGATTGTCTGAGGAAAAAGGGCCAAATTTGCCATTTTCACTGAAAATCTCTCAAACCCCATTCATATTTTTACATTCAAGTGTCCGCCAAATTATTTCCTTCTCTTTCTTTCAGTTGTTTGTAATGTGGAAAACATTTCCGGCTTCAACACCAGCCTCGTCACCAGCGTCCAGATCAACCAAGATGAGATCAGACCCCCGTTCCAAATTCCTCCCAAACCAAAAGACGAAAAAACACCAGCAAAGGAAGACAATGATGAGAAATTGGAAGAAGAACACATAATCCCTGTTCAACCACAAAGTCATCCCAAGGGAAGACGTGGAAGATCTGTCCCTGAGGGCAAGACCTTTGAGAAACAGGGAGCAAAGGAGGTTTTCTGGGCATGGCACCGTGATCTGTTCCCGGAAAAGGTCCCCGCCGACTCGTCTGGAAGCGGCTCAGAGGCGACGTCCGAGGAGGACAGCTCCGGAGACAGCTCAGAGGAGGAGGAACGGGAAGATGTCGTCGCATGGAGCCCGTTGGGAATCTTCCAGCTGAGCGATCGCGTTGCTTGTGACTCCGGATTGAGTGGATCGCTAAACCTTTGTGGTCTGGAGTGCAGTGGTGAGTGGAGAACAAATATTCCCAAATTCCTAAACAAATATATATAGATATACTGTATACATATATATATATAGACTCTAGATGGCGCAGGCTAAAAGGTCCTCTGTAGGGCACAGCTGATTGGTTCCTGCTGTATCAGTAGCCAATGAGCTCGCTGCTAAACCTTTAAATACTTGGTCAGCATTTGCTGTTGCAGTTTGCAGTGCACTTTCAGAAACCCTCCTCCTTCCCCAGCTCCACCTGTATAGATCTGCTACGGGTAACTCATGTACATTATATTGTACAGCAGCAGCATGTCTTACTTGCTCACAGCAGCGTGTCGTGTGTGTATCGGCAGTAGCAAGTCCCGTACTTGCTCAGCAGCGACAGCAATAAAAGCAGGGGCCGGTTTCACACAGATAGACTTTGACTACGGCTTAGATATAGTAGATAGTCAGACTTCAGATAGACATCTATATCAGACCGTTGCACAAAGCACTCAAGACTCTGACTATCTTAAAGTAGGACTACACTGCAATGCATTCTGGGTAAAATAAGACACTTTTTAAAACAAAAAACATGGCGGATCGAGTGAGCGCATTCAACCGCTCAGTGCAGTTTACCCCAGTTTAAATATGTGTTTGTTGGAGGAATATAACAGTTACAAGGACATTTTACTTGGGAAATTTAGCGGAGAATGCAGTAACAAGAAGAAATGTTTAATTTGGAAAAAGATTATGGCCTATGTTTGCTTTTGGCTGTTTGTAATGTAACTGACTGTTACTGCTGGTTGCCAAGGTAACAGAGTCTTAGACCTAAGTTAGCCTAAGGTGTCTAATTGTTTTGGTCTAAATTAAGTCAGTCTTTGTTTTTGTGAACCAGTCTAACTTGCATTAGGCTCGTCTATGAGCAACTTTTAGACTTGTCTAACACTATAGACCGGTCTAAAATAGCTTTGTGAAACCGGCCCCATGTCTTCCTGTCTTTCTTTTACCTTGACAGCTCTCATCAATGATGACATCACCGATGACATCGCTTGCTTGGAGACTTTGGCGGGAAGTCGCGGCAAGCTGTAAGTTTCACACATGCAAAAGCAAGTGCACAAATGCACATACGATCAGTTGCAGATTCAACCCAAATATCTTGTTTCTAGCAGTGGCTTCAATCCCAAGAAGAGATTCCTGGCTAAGATGTGAGTATGAACACCGGTCCGTAACTGTTCCTGTGATTGAGCTCCAGCGCTGAGCTACACGTGTGTTTATGTGCTTCAGGTTGGCAATGGAGCTGGTGAAGGAGTGTCGCTCTGTCGTTCCTTCTAAGTATTTCGCTGAGTGCGCTTAAAACATCCCGACGGATGAAGCTTCTCCATCCGACGGCTGGAACGACCATCTTCACCGCTGAGGCCGTTTTTCAATCACATGCAAGGAGACTCAACGGTTACTATTTCACACACTTAAAGACCCAATGAATTCAAAATTGTACCTTTAGGGGCTTTTAGATCATTTATATGTTAATGTACCTGAGAAAAGCTGAGAAAATTTAATTTGAGGTTATTATTATTCTCTGGGAAAATAGGTTTATCCATATTTTTGTCTAATAAAATGCTCTATAGAAAGAAAATATCCCACCCCCTAAAATATACATAAAAGGCTTGTTTATGACATGAAATAGCTTTTTTAGCCAGATTCAAACTAAAAAAAAACAAGCCAATTCTTGAGCTCTTTAAGTTTTTATCGTCTCAATGTTAGATGAGTTCATTGTAAATGGTTAAAAAGAAAATCTGGGGTCAGTAAGATTACAGTTTTATTCAGCAAGGATGCAATAAATTAATCAAAAGTGACAGTAAAGACATTTATAATGTTACAGAACATTTCTATTTCAAACAAATGCTGTTCTCCATAAATCCTGAAAAAAAATGTATCACTGTTTTCACAAAAATATGAGGCAGCACAACTCTTTTCAACATTGATAATGATCATAAATGTTACTTGAGCATCAAATCATCATATTAGAGTGATTTCTGAAGGATCATGTGACACTGAAGACTGGAGTCATGATGCTGAAAATTCAGCTTTGATGACAGGAATAAATTACATTTTACAATATAATCAAATAGAAAACAGTTATTGTAAATTGTAATAATATTTCACATTATTACTGTTTTTACCATATTTTTATCAGCCTTGGTGAACATAAGGGACCTGACCCCAAACTTTTGAACGATCTTTAGTTCATCTCTGATGTATTTGTCAAACAAAATGTCTGCTAGGATAATAAATATATTTGGACTCCATGATGAAGGACGTGTTCCTATAACCTGTAGTTTTGTAGGGGTGTTTTTAAAAGCCACTGTGAAGACCGTAAACCACCAACAGGATAAGCAACTGTCTTTAATGTACTGTCACTAAAAGTTGCAATCTAATGTCAAAAGTAACAAACCTCAGGCTCAAGTTGTTCTTTTTTAAAATCTCAGATATGACCACTTTTTCTTTTCACCATAACCACATTTTGTGTGTGTGTGCATGAAAGCAGAAGACAAAGAGTCTGTTGTCCATGTGCGACGCAGATCAATAACTCTCTGAAACCACAGAATCCGCTGCTTTGACTTCATCTATTGAGGTAGACTAAGAATCATTTCACACACAAAACCATCAAACCATTTCATTCGCAACGAGCCCCGAGCGCTGTAATGACCCCGCAATTTTCTCTGTGGTTCTCGAGTGGCCCATGGACGACCAAAGGCTGACCGCTCGCTCTCGGGTCACTCGACAAAGGTATTGGGCCGTAATGAGAAGCAGGGTTAGACCTGGAAAACCTTATAAGGAAGAAATCGAAAAGCAGTGAAATGGAAAATACCAAATGAAAGGTTAATAATTCAGGATTGTTTCTCGGAGCCCATTTTGCATCATATTCAGGTTGAACAGAATCCAATAAATCAGTGGCGTATTTCATATATTTTCAGATTAGGATATTTTGTTTTTAAAAAAAGAAAAGGAATTGAATCCGTCAAACAAGTCGTTTGAAAAATAACCAATTTTGATTGAAAAATAACATGAATTTGCTTTAAACTAACAAATGCAGCTCTTACAGTAAATTCCCTTAGAGACAAAAATGAGAAACTTTATTTGGTTGGAAGAGTGCGAGGTATTAACAGGGAGACGAGCTTAAAAGCTATATGACATTTGAGAAGCCGTGGGTGTGAGCTGTCGTCATCACACCCCTGCCGGCTCAACAAACCTCACCACAATCAAGAAACAAGAGAAATTCACTTAAAAAAACCACACTTTGTGAGAAGAAACACAAATGTGTGCTTTAATTCTTAGCCTGAAGCATGAACACAAGTCAAAACACCGGCTACATAATTTACACAGACACTAATGCTGGGCTGCTTTATTTTTTAGGCATTTCTAGTGAAAAGACTATGACTAAACATCCAAGAAATAATGGTGTTCTTACTCACTCAGTGTAATTATAGACGTCGAGGGATTTTTTTTCTGTTAACCAAAGAAAAATCACTATTGGATGTTTGTTCTATAACAGGGACAAACATTTATATTTAGTCATTTAGAAACACTTTTATTAAAAGTAAGTTTTACAAGAGTCTACAACACATGTAGTACAGAAAAGAGAGAGAGAGGTATATAGGACGTGTCTTTTTCATAATTCATAAGTGCATATTTCTGATAGAATGCAATGCATTAGAAACTACATGAAGAAATTAAGGAACATTTTTACTTTTTTATAGCATGTTAAAGTGAAATGTGATTAATGTAACTGTGATGGCAAGCAAAACGGCAATATTCTGATGAGAAAATAAACATTTAAAGTCCCCCTGTGGTGAAAAATCAAGCTTTTAAAGTCCCCATGAATTCAAAATTGACCAAACTTACTTTGTTTGCCTAAATTGATCGTTTTGTGGTGAACAATTCATCCATGCAAGTCAATCCACACAAAACATTTTTTTGGCTTCGTAATCTTTAATCAAAATCTGAAATTTCCCCTCCCCTCTGCGTTGGAGGACCTTGCCTGATGACGTAGGTTTGACGGTTTGGGCGTCTTCTTAACATCCGTAATCACGCCCCTCCAACTGACAGTAGACAGGCTGAATGAAAACACCTACTTTTCTAGATCCAATCAGGTGCTAGTTGGGAAAAAAGCCACGCCCACCATTTTGCCTCATTTAGTATTCCGTTTCTCTCGGAAATACGTCACAACACTGGAGAAAAGTCGTTTGCAACTTCCGGTTCACGGGGACTTTAATGTTGTTTATATGTCTATGTGGTGTTTTTAATGTGCTTTAAGACAAACCATGAGTAAATTCATAAGTCGACAGCATTGCTGAGTATTTTCTGCTTAAAACTGCAGTGAACCAAAGACAGTCTCAAAAACACGGTTTGAAATCGCTGGTGTTTCTGACGTCACACGTTTCCTTGTAATCAATCAGATCAACGTGTGATCGTCAACGAGTGGATCTCTGAGCTGAGTGAGTGAGTGGAGGCGGGGCTCATTTGCATATTAATAGAACCGTGCATACTAAATGAGGCAAGGGTGTCGAGTTATATTCAAGCTATTTTAAGGCATGAAGACATTTTTTTCAAGGATTTTTTTTACATATGTAATTTTGGTGATCAAAGATTAATTATAAGGCATACAAGTATTGACTACAGGGGGACTTCAAGGTTATGAAAGGTTTTGTTTTTCATTTCATCATGAATTCTTCTTGAATTTAATTTAATTGATTTCACAATGAACAGATTTATGCTGATTTTATGCAATTTGAAGAAAAGCTTTTTGGAAATATTATTTACACAGTAAAATAGATGCAAATAGTTAATAATAAACTGTTCTCTTATTTATGTAGGCTATGACTGACAAATATGCATTAAGTTTATTCGTCTGTTAAAACTGTGTAATCCAAATGGTATGCAATTCAAATACATAAATCTTAAAAATTAGGCCTAAATATTTTTTCAAGTGCCTGACCCACCTGATATGCCCACGTCTATATGCATGAATAATCTCCTTCTCTATCTCAGAAAACTTATTCGGCTGTTAGTGGAATTGACCAATTAGACCACATCGCTGTCCCTTCAGGCCTCCCTGATGTGCATTCAAGCGAAGAGAGCTGGAAATTATTATTTTTTTGCATATTTCTGCACATCTTAATCTGAAAAACTTCATCAGCCAGAAGCGAAGGTCTCGATCACAGATCTCCCACCCAGAGCGTGTCACACATAAACTCGTCATTCTGAGACCCATTATCATCCACTGTGTGATTGAAATGAATAGAGATTGGCTTAACTGCAGTCGCTCAAAGACATTAGCGCCTGGCGGGATCCTTTAGCTCACTGAATATTGAGTCTTATCATCTCATAATTTAAGGTGAGAAACAATGGATGTGCCTCTGTGACCCTTTACATCTGATTACAGCGTGACTCTTGATTAAAGTTATATATGTTTAGGCTATATTATGTATTGTTGTATTAAATGTTTGTGTATTTACACTATAATAGTGATATTTAATGATATAGTTATTAAATGTAAAATATACAGTCCTGAATCATGACACCTGCAACGTTTTCATTGTATTTTTAAGGTAAACTGGCCGCCAAAGCTGCCAATTTTACCGCTAAATAAATTAAATGTCCAGTGTATCATCCAATATCTCATTTCATGTCTTCATCAAGTCCAATAAAGGACCAAAACTGCAGGGCTGTCGTTCCTCCGTCCAATTAATCCGCAGGGAAATTATCAAAGAAGACGCGGGGAAAATATGATAAACGGTGGACGTGTGATTAAAAATTGGACGAGCACAGGTTGTTAAGCTTGTTAAATGTGTGCATTTGTGTGTGTCCGCTCTGTTCAGGTGTTTAAATGTATTACAGAATAAAAATAGACGCCAAATTGGCTGACGAAACCCCAGACAAACACACACACAGTGCTGAGAAAGTCATTAGAAGAACACACACACATTAGAGCAGTAAATGAGACTCTTGGGAAATTCCTGTAAAATGCATGAAAAAGGTGTGCCCAAACTCGTCAGTCGGGATAAATAAGGAAACAGATGTGATCAGTTGCTAGTTTTTAATGCTAACCTAATTTAAAGCTGCAGTCCGGCATTTTTCCTCTTTGTCGCCATCTCTGTTCGAAATCTGCAATTGCAGTCATTCGCGGAATTATCAACTTTACGTGAGTTGTAGTTCAACACCCTCGACACGGCACAGCGCGGATGAACACAGTGTTTGAGGAGAGTGTGCAGCTGTCAGTCACCGCGCCGATGTGGATATTGCCATTCAGAATCACAGATTATTCTTTTTGGAAGTATGACCAACATAAGAATTTTCACCGGGAAATGTCATCTGAACTAGTAAGAAACATTCACTTTTGTTCTGGTTCTGACATTGCAGTAAATCGCGCTGATTAAATCTAACAATTGCTTATAAGTTATCATTTCACGCAAAACCGTGCAAAGTAGCTATACTATGTTCTCTAATTGTTAATGTTAACAACGTCAGCAAGCATTGCGTGACTACATCATGTAATGTCCTTCCGATATTATCCTTGTTTTCGCATGGGTCCGGTTGCAGTCTCTTTTCTTCTGTAGCCACTCCGAAGTCCGAACGAAGTCTTTTGCATTTTACAGCGGGTGAGTCTCTAGTTGTCACTGATGATGATCGTCGTTTGAACCTTTCTGGATCCGCCATCAAATTGATAAGTTTAATTATATCAAGTGCTGTGAGAAAAGGCTATAAATCTCAACCTCCAACATCCTCACACGCAATATAGCTTATACTAGCCGAGACTCCTTCTTTATGTGTACAGATGTGACGTAATGACGCAAAGACATGCTCGAATCTCCCGCGGAAATCCACCAGTACCCCTAAAATTAAAAACATTATTACAAGCTTACCGTTTTGCATCGAGCTAAGGCAAGCAGATAGTTTTGAACACTGGCTGATTATTTTATCAAATATGTATTTTGGATAATTTTTAACCCAAAAAAAGCTACGGACAGCAGCTTTAAGTTACACTATGTCAATATTTTTGTTCAAAATTAACAAAATTAAAATTAATTATTTTTCCAAAATGTGTTTTAGTTTTACCCTGATTCACTATGGAAAGCCTATAAGTGTTTATATTAGTGCTGTCAAACGATTCAAATATTTAATCGCGATTAATCACATTAATGTCATAGTTAATTCGCGATTAATCGCACATTTTTATCTATTCTAAATGTCTCTTGATTTCTTTGTCCCATTATTTTTTCTCATTTTAATGCTCTTATCAACATGGAAAAGTGGATCGGCTTGCTTTGTGCAAATGTTTTTTATTGAAAACAACATTGGCATATACTGTGTTTAATTTCACAGAAACATTCTCACTTGGAGCAAATAATCTCTCACACAATGTAACACTGTCCATCAATAAAAGGGTGAAAGAAATACTGACGAGGTCCTGATATTGACGAGAGGGCGGAGAATTCGCATCAGCTGTGTGTGTGTGTGTGTGTGTGTGCTTGGCCATCATCAAGTGGTATTTCAGACTGGACGTGCTGCGATGATGATAGCTCAGTTCACAACGACAAAACACACAGATCGCTTTGGTCTCGTCAATGGAACCATTTGGCAACTTTTTAAAGTAAACTTTCCATTCAGAATCTTATTGGCTCCATTTCGGCGTCTCGCGCTCGTCATCCACTCAAAACGTAAAGTTAACCTACTATCTGGCCGGCTCGCAAGCCCAAACAAGTGTGTGTGGCGTGCCTGTTGTGTTGTTTCCGGTCTAGCTAGATCCGCTTGTGCATTGGTCGACGAAGCAACAAAACGTCCTCGCGCGGCGCAAGCCATTGAAATGAATGGGTTTCATAGCGCAGCGCCGCGCATGCCGCGTCCTGTTGCAAAAGCATGTGAAAAAACTACAAAGTTTGCTAGGCCAAAAAGACCGTTAATCGCGCAATAAAAAAATTAACGCCGTTAATAACGCGTTTAACTGACAGCCCTAGTTTATATTTTAGTCCTGGCGGGATGTTTTTTTGGAAATTGCATACGTCACTCACCCGTACGTGTCTCGATATATCCGTGAATAGAGAAAAGTTGCTCTAACTACATTGATGTGTGTTTCGGAGCGAGAAAGGTTGACATGATACAGCTAAATCCCCAACCTCTGGAGAATCTCCTGTTTAAACAAACACCGAACAGAGGAGAGTCTGCTGGCAAAAAGAGAAAGAGAGCGCTCGTAATAAAACAAGAATCAACATTAATGAGTAAAGCTATCTTCATCTTCAGCTAGTCAGCTTGAGATCCTATCCATCTAAACTGGTTATTTCTCTTAAGCCTAGTAGTGAATGTTTTATAATCACATGTTTATAAGGATAATCTCTCTTTTTTTAGTTATGAGAAGAGACCACATTCATCCGCAAAGTCACGCAGAGCCGAAGCACAACCAAAAACAAAGTTCTTGCAGTTTTGTTTTTAACCACTAGATGGCCAAACGTTACCTTTAACCAGGTACAATGACAAAAATGATGGAGGAAATTTCCCACCAATTTGCATCTAAAAATGTTGAATGGTGAATAATTTGGCAGTCTAAACATGTAATTCGTTCAGACATATCAGAGCTGACTCTTTAAATGCTGCTAAAGGACTATGAGTGGGTGTGTATTTTTGTAAATGAGAAATATTTCATTGCAGTAATATGTTCTTGAATAATCACAACAATTTGAAATATGCTACAAATGTACTGGCAAAGGGCACATTTAAAAATTTCAAAACCGATTCTAACATATTTAGCCTATGATTGTTTTGTGAACCTGTCTAAATGTAATGCTGAGATAAAGCAGAAGGTTACTGAAGAATGGACCAGTGCATGCAAACTACATTAGGCAAAATCTATTGTCATCCATTTCACATGGAAAGACGTTAGCCAAACATTATTGAGCTCATTTACACACAGAACATTGTGTACAGTAGCAAAAACAGCCGGTTACACTTATTGAAGCAAATGCGAGATTGGACGATGCAATGACAATTCTTTTTTTGGATAAAACATTTTTGGAAAACACATATTCACATTCATCCATTGCAATAGACAGGGTAGCGCCATATTTAATTGTTGACATGAATGTAAATGGGGCTGTGATGGAGTGCGTTCAATGGATTGAACTGTTGTTTAAAGTCCCCCTGTGGTGAAATGTCCCCCTTTTAATGTTGTTTATATGGGTTTTTAATGTGCTTTAAGACAAACCACGTGTAAACCGTGGCTGAGTACTTTCTCCTTAAAACTGCAGTGAACCAAAGACGGTTTGAAATCGCTGGTGTTTCTGACGTCACACACTACCTTGTAACCAATCAGATCAACGTGTGGATTTCTGAGCTGAGTGAGTGAGTGGAGGCGGGGCTCATTTGCATATTCATGGCAACGCGTATACTAAATAAGGCAAGGGTGTCGAGTTACATTCAAGCTAAGGCATGAAGAAATGTTTTTTCAAGGAAAAATAATTTTAATATGTCATTTTGGTGATCAAAGATGATTTTTAAGGAACATCTTTCTGGGAAAAAAAAGCTCCATAAAACAGTTATAAAAGTTAACGTGATCTAGAAACTTTATACAGTGCATGCAATTAACCGTAAGTCTATCCCTCACAGCCTCTTTTTCATCTGCGTTAAATTGCAGTCTAATCTAACTAAGGTCTATTATACCAGAGACTATTTATACATACAATCAGGCTTGTATTTGGGTGAGATACATTTTCCATCTTAACATTTAGCCGAATAACAGGTAGAAAAATGCATTCGAAGGAGGTCTGGATTGCTCTGCACAGTCAAACTTCATAAATATTTACCAGAAAATGTCAATGTGATTAAACTGCCGTCACGACCGCAGTGATGGAGACTGAAGGGATCCAGTGACACGGGCCGCTTTGGCTTTATCAGATACGATAATTAAGGACTGATATTTGTAGTATCCCTTCATCATATAACAGAGATTTTTAAAAAGTTATTTAGTGTTCGAATAAACATCCCCATGTCTGTGGTCTGTTAATGTAGGCAGTGCTGAGGAAATAACATCTTAATTAGAGCTAAACCTGAGGATGCTGAGCATATAATGAAGAGGCTGAGAGATGTAACCGCGGCACACACACACACACACTCACACACTCACTCACACACTCACTCAGGTGGCAGTGTTAAACAGCACTAATCAAGGTTAAGACTGAAGCTGCAGAGAGAGAGAGAGAGAGTGAGAGAGAGATGAGGAAAACTAAAATAAACAAGATAAGATGTTTCTATAAAGATACTTCATAATCATTTTTCTGAAATTTAGAAAATTGACTTGAGGTTAAGACTACCACTCTCAAGTGATGAGCGTATCCCGAAAAATCATCTTTTGACATTTACAATGTGAAATCATGACCAGCCACATGACAGCAGCATTTGCAGTCAATAACAGTGTTGCCAAGTGTTCCCGCGGCTACTTATAAGTTGTTGCCATGGGTCGTTGTTTTTTTGTTTTGTTTTTTGTCCCACAGGTTTATATCCCCCAGACATGTACAATTTCGGCTCTCCAACACCCCCAAAACCACCCCTCATCCCCCTGGACGTACATTTAAGGGGAATAATTCACCCCCGTTTGGGCTATTTTAATTAGACCTGGTTAATGATGTCAAACTTGGAGCGACACGTCCAAAAGTGCCATTTCTTAATTGAACACTAGGACAAATAAAAGCACAAAGCCTCCAAACACCTTCATTATGAGTTCAATTCAAGCTATAAATGAACAGTGCAATTTTTTCATTGAATGCAAGCACAAATTATATAGTTGTTGACAAACACTTGTGATTGTGCTGCTCAAAGTTTGACATCATTGGGGGCAAATGCCATTATCACATGACCCATCGTGATGTGACGCGTTCAAATGCATTTCTGCAAATGACAGGAAGCTCACTAAAGTGCCTTGAAACATGCAGCATTATTCAGTGTGTTGATGTAATTTCCACTGAAACAGGAAGAGAGGGCGGGGCATATCGAACAGCCCCTCCCCTTTTTAAAATAGCCAATAGCGTTTAGTTTATATCCCAGCTCAGAGCCGGTGAGTTTGTTAAAGTCGCAGTTTCCTCCTAATCTCGAACCGTTTCTCCTCCTAATCTCCTCCATATCGCATTAAAATACAGCATTCTGTGCAAAATTCAAATGGGTCTGATATGTTTTCTGGTTTGCGCCGAATCGCGCATATGATCCGCTCTGTGTGTCGTGTCTCTGAACCGGAGCTGCGGCGGTTAGCGTGACACTAATGTGAAACCAGACTTCATTCACCCCGATGGAAAGCATATTTAACTGTCTGAATCGTTCCCTATCCCCTATATAGTGCACTATGTGCCATTCATCATGTAGAAAACAGTAAATGTGTGAACAAGTGATCGAATTCAGCCGCAGGTTCAGGATCTATTTATAATGTAGGGGGCGGGGCTTCAGATTCAAGAGAACATTTGATTGGACAGAAAATCTGATGAGAAGCTGAAGTGCAGAGTGATCATTGATTCATATTGGCGGAAGTGAGAGATTATAAGTTTTGAACGCTTATATCACCTAAATGTGAATATTGTCATTGTTTTTGAGCACACTAGCTTATAGATAACAGTAAGGCTAACATATTCATACTAAAAGCCAAAAAACTTCATTGATTGATTTCATGGGGACTTTAAATTTCAGTCTGCCAGCTATCATATGACTATGTACAGGCATGAGGGTGAGTAAATGATGACAGAATTTTAATTTTTTGGAGAACTATTCCTTTCAATTTAAGGGTCAGAAAGAGGGTGGAAAATGTTAATGGAAAGCTTTTTTTCTCTTTTTTTTTTAAAGTAAAATGTAAAGCAATAAAATTGTGAAATTCTGCTGAAAAATGTAAAGGTATAAAAGAATAGTACATGGTTGCTTTAAAACTCTGCTGATTTTCATCATCGTCACCCTGTCATGATGATAAGTTTCTCTCTCATCAGCTCATGTCTGTCTAGATGTTCACTTTGATTCACTTGTTTTCTGCTTTTTTTCTGTCTCAAGAGCACCCAGGGTCTTATTACGTTACTCTGATTCTGTCTATAAGTTTCTCTCTCTGTCTGTCTTTATTTGTGCATCATCTGTCATCCATTCAGTGTCTTCCGAACAAAAGAACGTGAGAGGCGTAGAAGCGTGGGGTTTGTAATGGTTCTTTCAAAAATGTAAGTACACATCATTCAGTGTGTTCGAGTGCTTGTGTTTCTGTTAAGTGTGTTTGAGCAGTAATAGAGTTTTAATGAAGCCGCGCACAGACACACTTTTCACCTGTTTTAAAGACAGAAGTGGTGAATGGAAAAGAGGACTATTTTTAGTGTGCAATATCTACATCACCACTGGGTTTTTTTTGACGCAATAGAACATGAAACTAACAACAGGGTCTAGAGAACCATTCCTTAATATTAGGGATGCACCGTATATAAAATTGGAGGCGATACAGATAACCGATAAATCTTTATTTTTGAAAGCCAATAACCGATATATTGGCAGAAAAATATTAATCCAATAATTTTTGAGAGCCTGATTACAAAAACAAAAGTCTCACCATTAAAAGCCATGTCCCAAGCACACAACTATAATGCCCTCATTAGTTTCCCTGTAGCTCAAACAGTAAAGCATTAGCGCTTGCAACGCCAAGGTCATGGGTTTGATTCCCAGGGGAAGCAAGAACTGATAAGAATGTAAATGTGTACCTTGAAATGCAATGTAAGTCGCTTTGGATAAAAGCATCTGCCAAATGTGTAAATGTCAAAATTAAATGACAGACTTCCGTTGCACTTGTTTACTTTTTGGAAGAGATTTTAATCATATTTCAAGCAAATCAAATCCATCATGGCGGACAATCTGAAGTGTCTCAGCTGAAGGAAATAATCCATTATATATCGGCTTTAATATATCGGCCAAATTTTCTTATCAAGGCGATAACGATAATATTAAAAACGAACATATATCGGGCGATACCGATATGGTGGCCGATATATCGTGCATCGCTACTTAATATGCATTTAAGGAATGATTGATGCATTTACATGACATTTTTCCAAATTTTCGAAGGATATCCTGGGTACTCTTTTAAGTATAATGAAAGTGTATGCGGACTGGGTCTGTCAAATAGGGCTGGGTATCGAGTTCGATACTTTTTAGACACCGACCGAATTGCCTCAACCATCGAGTATCAAAAAATCTCTTGTTGACCAAATTTCGATACCTAAGGGGTTAATCTTGTCAACGTCAGTGAGCAAATAAGCATGCAGCATGATTGGCTGTGGCGAGGCATCAAGGAAAAACACTAGTTTACGGTCAGAGACTTGGTTCACAAGTGAGGCTGCTGAAGTGTGTAAGAGTCCCAACCCCCATCGATGTAAAAGATGTGGTAAAGATCAAAAGTGTGGCTACATTTCACCAGGATCAATGCCAACGCACGATCCAATATTTGCGACAAGATAATTGCTGCCAAGACCGACAACACATCAAATCTGATGAAGCACTCGACAGTGCACTGAATAAACTTAAGAGCAGAAAGTTGCTCCGTGTTCGACTGCAAGAAGAACTGGAACGCGTCACAAATGAACCGAAACTCTGCGTATTGCCTACTTGCCTCACAGACATGAGAAATAGGCCTAGAAAGTTTGAAATGTCTACTTTTAAATGAACCAGTCCGAATCGAAAAACAATTAGTCTCCTATTCTTCGTCATGGGCCTGATTACGGCCACCTAATCCGTAACACAAGTCCTCTGAAATTGTATAATATAGTTAGACTGAAATTGAAGTCATTGTTCACTGAAAACATTCGCTCTGTAGGTCTCCTTGGCCTCTTCATGGGATGAATCATTCCTTTGAGTCAGATTTTTAATGAATCAGTTGATCAGTTCACAAGACATGGGGCCCTATTTTAACGATCTGAAACGCAAGTGTCAAAGCGCAAAGCGCAAGTAACTTTGTGGGCGGATCCCGGCGCTGTTGCTATTTTCCCGGCGGGATAAATGCCTCTTGCGCCTGGCGCAAATCTAAAAGAGGTTGGTCTGAAGTAGCTTCATTATTCATAGGTGTGGTTTGGGCGTAACGTGGAATAAACCAATCAGAGCGTCATCTCACATTCCCTTTAAGAGCAGGTGCGCATGTTGCATGGCGGATTGCTATTATAACGGCGGATTCACCAGGCGCGCGTCAGGAGCGGTTCACAGCCGAGGAGACCGACGTTCTTGTCAGGACCGTGAAAGACAGAGAAGTGACGTTGTATTGCGTGTTTTGCGTGCACCTGTAAACTATGGCATAAACCCTCATGCAGTAACACCCTCAGACGGCACTGTTTATTGACTGTCTGAAGTAGAATGCATGCAGAAATAACAAGAAATTCAACGTTCAAATCAGACTTATCTATCTATCTATCTATCTATCTATCTATCTATCTATCTATCTATCTATCTATCTATCTATCTATCTATCCATCTATCTATCTATCGTGGGTGGGTTTCTCCCATCCCCATAAATCAGCGTCGGTTAAACAGGCGTGGGAGGAAAAAAAACTAAATTTTCATGGACACCACAATGATTTCCCTCATGTGTTAATATTTTTCCTTGTTATAATGTATGATTTGCAAAAATAAAAACTGCTGCATCTGTGTTGATGAGAGAATCAAAGTGTATGCGCGTTGTGCACCCGCTACATTATGGCCAAGCATGCGCGCTTAAAATAGCATAATGAACAACGCGCAACGCGCCACTGACTTTAGACTAGGTTTTTTCTGGTCAGTGGCGCAATTGTTTTATAGAACAGCAAAATAGCATGAGGGAAAGTTTGCGCCGGAACACGCCTCCTCTTTGCGCTGAACCGCCCCGGGGAGCGCAAGTGTATTTCTTAGTTAACCGACGTGCGTCTGTGGAGGGAAAAGTCCGCTTTGCGCGGGTGCAAAATAGGAATGATACATGCGTCAGTGTACAAAGTCATTTGCGCCGAGTGCAAGATAGAGCCCATGGTCTCAATGATTCATTCACAAATCTGACTGATCTGGTTCTCAAGTTAAAGCGAGGAAGATTGTCAATAGAAGTCTAAGGGCCCTATTTTAACGATCTGAAACGCAAGTGTCAAAGCGCAAAGCGCAAGTAACTTTGTGGGCGGATCCCGGCGCTGTTGCTATTTTCCCGGCGGGATAAATGCCTCTTGCGCCTGGCGCAAATCTAAAAGGGGTTGGTCCGAAGTAGCTTCATTATTCATAGGTGTGGTTTGGGCGTAACGTGAAATAAACCAATCAGAGCGTCATCTCACATTCCCTTTAAGAGCAGGCGCGCTTGTTCTAAAGCGGATTCCTATTATAACGGCGGATTTGCCAGGCGCGCGCCAGGAGCGGTTCACAGCCGAGGAGAGCAGCGTTCTCGTCAGAGAAGTGACATTGGGGATGGAGAAACCCACCCAAATTAACTTCTGTTAAACAGGCGTATGATAATTTGCGTAAATGTGTAAGCTTCATGTATGCTTTTACAATAAATTATCTATCTATCTATCTATCTATCTATCTATCTATCTATCTATCTATCTATCTATCTATCTATCTATCTATCGTAGCCTAATAATGTATGATTTGCAAAAATGAAAACGGCTGCTTAGATGAGAGAATCAAAGTGTATGCGCGTTGTGCACACGCTACATTGATTATGGCCAAGCATGCGCCCTTAAAATAGCTTGATGAACAACGCGCAACGCGCCACTGACTTCAGACTACTTTTTTTCTGGTCAGTGGCGCAATTGTTTTATAGAACAGCAAAATAGCATGAGGGAAAGTTTGCGCCGGAACACGCCTCCTCTTTGCGCTGAACCGCCCCGGGGAGCGCAAGTGTATTTCTTAGTTAACCGACGTGCGTCTGTGGAGGGAAAAGTCCGCTTTGCGCGGGTGCAAAATAGGAATGATACATGCGTCAGTGTACAAAGTCATTTGCGCTGAGTGCAAGATAGGGCCCTAAATGTCAGTCCTTTCCTCAGACAAATCCAAAGTATAGCTTGAATGAATCATGAAATGGGTGTTGGATTTGAAACAAGTTTCACAAATAATTACAAAGAAATTGAGAGTAACACATTGAATTAAACAAATGAAAGTTTAAGGTAGAAAGACTAAATTGGTATTTATTTTCTTGTAAAAATAGAGGATTGATAAAGAAAAGAGGTGATGAACAACTCAGTAAATAGTAATAAAATAATAAAATACCGTCCAAGCAATACAATGCATGCAAAGATAAAGATAACGTGCACAGCTGCAGTAGCTTGTGTGCGTTAATGTTTTGCATTCAAATGTTTGTTTAACCAATGGCATTGCTAATTTCCATCCATTACCATTCAGGATGGGCTCTTGCTGTGTCTGTTTCTCATCTCCCTCAGTAAATTCAATCCAAATGTTGTAATGTCTTTACCGATGAGAAGTGGAGAGAAAATAATAGGGAAAACATGGTGAGAGCCTGAAAAATGAGGAAAGGACTTAATTGCATTTCCTTTGTCCATGTGGATACATTGTTCAACAGACTATTTTAAAACAAGGAATCAATGCATGATTTCTAGAAAAAACTTTTTGTAAATAAACTACCCATCATCTGTAGGAGGGCATGGAACAATGCAAGGGTCTGTAATATAATTTATTATTGGGGTGCAAAACAAATGGAATTGATTATAGCAAAATTTTACGGGTTTTGTGTATGGCCTCTGAACATCATCAATTCAATTCAGACTTTAAAGGACTTGTTCACTCTATAAATTATATTTTTGTCATCATGTACTGACCAGCATTTAATTGTATGTATACCTGTATGACTTTCTGTTCGAGATATTGGGCAGTTATTTGTAGTACTGGCTCTAAAAAGTACATAACAAAAGTAATCCATCTGACTCGTGCAATATGTATACCAAGCCTTCTGAAGCCATGATGACATATGAGAACTGTCTGGTGAACAAGCTAAACTTAAATCAGCATTCTGTTCAAGAACAATGAACTACAGATGATGAAATGCTCAGGACTTTTTGTTCTGCTTCCACAGCTGTGATTGTGATTGCCTGAGTCGCTCTGACCCTGATAGAGGAAGGATCGCAGGTCATGTGGGGGAGACAGAGGAAGAGCATGCTGAGGAGATAAGCCGAAATGACAAGGAAAGAAGAATGAAAGCTATTTAGGCCTCAGCATCAGCTCATTCGTATTTTTGTAGGTTTTCGAAAGCTAATCGTGTTTATATTGCAGCCTACATATCTTCAAAAGTGCACTGTATCCACCTTATTTTACAATGTGGAAGAAAGCTGTTTTCTGTGAATGTGCTAATCTAACCGGTCCTACTCAACCCGCGCCAATCGGGATTCGAACCAGGGTCTCCGGTGTGGGAGGCGGGCGTGCTAACAAGGATGCTAAAGACATCAGCCACTAACGTGCCTCTTTAGGCAGAGGAGTGAGTTTAACACAAACAGCTCTAAATGGCCTACGTCAGTTAGCCTGGCTCCGCCCTCCTACGCACTTCCGCTCAATTTTATTTTCCTTCAGTACTACTTCTGGGATTGTGCTGTAGACTTTGGTTTCCAGAAATAATTTTTTTACCGGTCCAATCAGCGAACAGAGGGAGTGGCTGAGAACGATGACGTTGATGTAGCGTGTCAGTTTGAGTTGGAGTTCAGTAACGGCAGCGGAGAAAGACGTGAGAAAATCTATTCGGTCCGTTGTTGCAAAACTGCAGAATATCCAGAAGTTAAAGCCGGAGCAAGATCAATGTTTGCTAAGTGTTGTTGGTGGCCATGATGTTGTGGCCCTCCTCCCCACGGGGTTCGGGAAAAGTTTAATTTTCCAGCTCACTCCGCTAGTGGTGAATGAGTTAGCTAAGGCGAACGATAGGATGCAAAGCCGATAGTTGTTGTCGTCTCCTCTTGTTGCACTAATGGAGGACCAAGTGAGGGAGGCAGAAAGGTTAGGAGTTGGTGCTGGGCAGCTCGGCGTGCACGATGATCACTGTACAGCATTTGCGGCAGATCCGAAACGACCGCAGCGGCGTATTGTTAATGATTACACCCTGCTTAGACAGTTGACTGAATACATCACTGTCCATAGTGTCAAATATACATTTAGAATTTAGAATTGTTCCTTGAACTCTTAAATTCGATGAACAAAACATGCAGCTCTCGTTGACAGACATCTTATTCTAAACATAATCCTCTGATCATTCGAACTTGTTTTTTTTTTTATTGCTTAAAACAATACACAAGTAATAACAGAAAACATAATACAAAAACAAACAAAAAATAATAATAAAAACAAAACAAAAATAAAACAGTAGGGGGATAATATAAAATAAACATGAACAAGTTAAGAGAATTACATGACACTGAAAAAAGGAAAATAATTACAAACAGATAATGTTTTTAAGGCTTTTTTTGTTCTCAGACAACTTAATTGAAAAGAGGTATTTTTAAAATTCTTTCACAAATATAAGAAAGAGAGGTTTAGCATTTAGATATTTAGATTTATGAATATGGAATTCGGACTTGTTGTTTCCAGCCGGTTTCGGCGCATGACATACGTCACGACCACACGTTAGCGATTGGCTATGGCAGATCCTGAGTGACGCTGGGCAGATCCAATAGTTTTGAACTTTAACAGAGAACCCGCCTACAAGGAAGTAAACGTTTCTCAATGGAGCGAGGCCAGACTCTAGGTGTTTCTCAATGTCAAGGATACTTCCTTGGCAGGACTCGTCCTTCCAAGTCACTTCCTTCAGAGGCTAGGCGAGGCTCCTCTTTAGCATTCGGAGAACACGTAAATGGAACAGGCTAGCAAGTGCACGTCACAGCGTCATTAAGTCAGTGAAAAGGTCCGTTTGGTTTCGGCGCGGCAAAAATGGAAACAATTGTTAAAATGACAGGTCCGGTTCAGTTAGCCAGCAATAACGTAATTTGTATAGGCTATATTTGTATAATTTGTAATATCAATACGGTAGTAATTTGTACTGGCATTTAAACGTTAAACTTTACTTAAATGACGGTTATAACAAATGTATGGTAACGTAAATATACTTACATTTCAAAAAGCATATTGCCCCATTATTGCTCCGACTCCGCCAACGTCCGACATTTTGTATTTTTTTAACAAGATAGCAAAGCTGCGCGCATAGGATTGTGGGCGATTTGAGAGCGCGAAGAGCGCGAAGTCTACACATATGCATCCTTTCCTGTGTATGGGATATTTTCCGAACGAAGGACTCCGCCCTTGGTTGAAATTCTGAGGATCCTCGACATTGGAACAGTCCTTCGACGGATGTCGATGACGTAGCATCCTCGAAATACCGGCTTCCGAGGATCCTTCCTTGACATTGAGAAACGGCTTCTCTGTACAAATGAAATGTACGAGAGTCTGGTAGAACCAGGCTATACGTCAGTGGTTCCCAAACCTGTCCTGGCGACCCACCAACACTGCACGTTTTCTTTGTCTCCCTAATCAAACACACCTGATTCAACTAGGGCTGGGCGATATATCGCATGACATTGCTATGCGCATCTCGTCAGTAAAGCCGGTTCCTTGATTAGTAGTAAATCGCCTTCACCTGCTTTCAGATGGAGCGGCATTTACTACAAAGAGCCGTAGTTAACTGACCAGCTGAGCCATATCGCATTAATATCGCGGACATATCACCAGCGATAATTGATGCGATATGGCTCAGCTTGTCAGTTAATTACGGCTCTTTGTACACAGCAAAAACTCCAGTGTTAAATTAACACTCCTGGGAGTGTATATGAGTCCACACTCAAGAGTGTTGAAGTTAATGAGATAATTAAGTGATTAATTGAGTGATGATTGAGCAAGCAGAATCACTGAAGGAGAAAATCTAAAATTGTAAGCCACCGTTATGGCGATCATTGTTTGCTTTAGTTGGGCTCTTGACCCTTATATTATTAACTTTAGATTTAGTTTGTGTGTTGTATCTGAGTTATAACGGCCAGATCAACAAAGAACAAAAGTGATCTGATGGTTGTATTATGACAATCATCATTTGAACTTCATGTTTGTGATTTATGCTGTTGGTTACAGCATAACTGTGATTCTGCATAAATATCCAGAATTTTAGATATAATATAAAGGATTTCTTAAAAGTTGTTTAAAAAAAAGTCTGTCTTTTAGGCACACACAGACGACAAGATTCAGTCAATGCATCTCAACAATGGTGACGAGCAGAATAAATTACATAGACAATTCAGATTATAATTTATTCATACCGCAATGCATGATGGGAGCCATTAATGAGTTGTGATTGGTGGCACCCACTGCAACATGCATTATTATTGTCACCATTGTTGAGATTCACAGGCTGATTATTGATGTCTGCATTTCTAAAGAAATTCAATTGAAAGTGTTTTGATCAGAGCAATGTTAATTAAATATTTTGGATTATAAGAAAAATACGGATAATCATATTCTGTAGAATCACAAAGCTGTTGTTAACAAGTTAAACCAAATCATCTCATTAAGTTTCATTTTTCAGATCAAAGCATGATTATGCCAAAACATAACCAACACTATTAGATCACACTTTTCCTTGTTCATTTGGCTGTTATAAATCAATAACAGCAGACAAACAAAATTTAAAGTGAAAGTATAAGGGTCAAGAGTCCAACTAAAGCAAACACTGATCGCCATAACGGTGGCTTACAATTTGTGATTTTCTCCTTCAGTGATTCTGCTTGATAACATCAGGTGTCTTCAATAATGCTCAATTATCACTCAATTAATCACTTAATTATCCCATTACCTTTAACACTCTTGAGTGTTAATTTAACACTCATATCTGCATCATATCTTCCATCTGAAAGCAGGTGAAGGTGATTTACTACTAATCAAGGAACCGGCTTTACTGAAGAGATGCGCATAACAGTGTCATGCGATATATCGCCCAGCTCTAGATTCAACTCATTAGCTCATTAACCCATATGATAATGAGCTGATGAGTTGAATCAGGTGTGTTTGATTAGGGAGACAAAGAAAACGTGCAGTGTTGGTGGGTCGCCAGGACAGGTTTGGGAACCACTGGCCTACGTTACACTGACCCGCCTAAACCTCACTCCCATCCGGGTCACGGCACCAAATGTACCCATTCCTACTTAACCTGCTCTGACCGGGATTCGAACCGGGGTCACCTCTTGAGATCAGGGAAGTGAGGTTAACATACACAGCTACAGTTTACATCTACGTCTGTTACACTCACCACCTAAACCTCACTACCATCCGGGTCACGGCACCAAATTTAACCGATGCTACTCTACCCACTCCGAATTGGATTCGAACCGGGGTCTCCGGGTGTGGGAGGCGGCCACTAACAAGGACGCAGCCGCTAGCTCGCCTCTTGAGGCCAGGGGAGTGAGGTTTACTGGCCTACGTCCATTACACTCCCCCCTTTAAACCTCACTCCCATCAGGGTCACGGCACCAAACATCAACAGTTCAACTCGACCCGCTCCAAGCATTCGGACCAGAGTCTCCAGCTTGGGAGGCGGGCGTGCTAACAAGGATGCTAAAGACATTAGCTTCTAGCGTCAGTCGCTAGCGCACCTCTTAAGGCAGGGGAGTGAGGTTTACACGCACAGCTCTTATTGACCCTACACATTAGCATACTAGAACATAATAGAAGAATAGCAAAGTGAAGTAAACGGTCATACAAACTAGCCTATTTGTGCTAGAAATCAGTGTTATGATAATAAATGAAATAGCCGAATACCAGTTTGCAATATAAAGCCGCATAACGGACTGTTTTGTAGGTTAAATAACTGGAAGCGAATGAAGCCTCGCACATTCAAGTTACAAATTGCCGTTCCCGTAACTTCGGTTGTCCTCATTCAGCTCCATCTAAATTGCCCTAAATTAGTACATGATGACTAACTAACTATATTCTTCTATGTACATTTCTGAAATGCACTTTCTGTAAAGCTGCTTTGAAACAATATGTATTGTGAAAAGCGCTATACAAATAAATTTGAATTGAATTGAATTGAATTGAATTACACTCCCCCCTTTAAACCTCACTCCCATCAGGGTCACGGCACCAAACATCAACAGTTCAACTCGACCCGCTCCAAGCATTCGGACCAGAGTCTCCAGCTTGGGAGGCGGGCGTGCTAACAAGGATGCTAAAGACATTAGCTTCTAGCGTCAGTCGCTAGCGCACCTCTTAAGGCAGGGGAGTGAGGTTTACACCCACAGCTCTTATTGACCCTACACATTAGCATACTAGAACATAATAGAAGAATAGCAAAGTGAAGTAAACGGTCATACAAACTAGCCTATTTGTGCTAGAAATCAGTGTTATGATAATAAATGAAATAGCCGAATACCAGTTTGCAATATAAAGCCGCATAACGGACTGTTTTGTAGGTTAAATAACTGGAAGCGAATGAAGCCTCGCACATTCAAGTTACAAATTGCCGTTCCCGTAACTTCGGTTGTCCTCATTCAGCTCCATCTCGCGGACAGTGCAGTCGTAGTGCGCCCAACGCGCTCACCGTCAAAGAAGTATGAAGTGTAAACTATGTGTGAAACGGAGCGGGACGCAGGACCACAAATTCGGTGCGTATAAAAACACCACGGAGAGACTGTCAAATAGGGAAGAACCAAGGAAATTTTCAATCGCTGAATCCCACTCATTCTCTCTGCCTAATTTAATTACAATCAAACCTCGGGCGGGATTGTGAATCCTGCTTTAGCCTGTACTTTTTAAAATATCAGAGAGTTTTGAAGATCACAGTGCAAGACACCCACATAGACAAACATATACACGAGGAAGGCACTGCTTTCTTTCTGGATGTTTACGTGTCTGGTCTGAGGAGTGTATAATGAATCTCCCGCGGCTCCAGGCGGACTCTTTCGCCGATCGTCCCAGAATTCAATCTGACAGGGTGTCCTGAAGCGCTGCCCTAAACGAGACTACACCATCCTGTTTTGTTTCAGATCAGGTGTGTGGTTTGTTCTAATGGTGGTTTAGGTCAGGACTTGTTTTAAGACGCAGGTCCTGGATCAGGGGAAAAGGGAGCCGCCCTGCCGCGGTGTCCTGAAAAGGTCACACAGTTAGAGGTCGAGTGAACCGTTGCTGCCTTCATCATCATCATCATCACGGTGACTATTTATATAGGACTATATTGTTGAAACATTTTGATTAGGCTATATTTACATATGTTTATGTAAATTATGTTACATTTTCTCTGTTAAAAATGGTTCATTTATGTTAGATTAAGCCTATTGATGTTTATCATTGAGTTTTGACTGTACCTGGTGGATTAGGATACTTATCGACACATATTGAGCGATGAAACACATTTTGTGAGTTGGCACCTTTGCACATGTACGCTATAAACAGATGAATGTACATTTTCTGTAGCTCTCAGTGATCTGCAAACAAGACTTTCTACTGTGATTTGGTGTATGGAGATATGGGTTAGCTGTTTTTCCAGCGCTAAACCCATCCATGGACAAAAACCCATCCTAAATCAAATGCAGCCACCCGTGTCTCCATGTTTTCCAAGTTTCTGTTGGCAGTGACGCATATTTGTTAGTTTTGTGAAAACACAGACTCTTCTGGGGCCCAGTGTGAAGTGTGAACGTGTGTGTCTGTTTGGATTAGCTTTGATTAAGAAAACAGTGTCTTGCGAAAGTTTCAGTCCCAATTGTTTAAAATATTATTAAAGTGGCTCCTTGTATTACCACTGCAGATTTTGTTTTTGCTACTGAGGGGAACAAACCGTGTTATTGTAATGTAAAAAAGAAAAAAAAAACAGAATTGCAAAATTTAGACAACAGTCAGTGCTTGCACAATACATTGGACAAGTCTTTTCAGCTATTGAGAATAAATTTAAAGGTGATTCGATCCAATAAATCATCAGCTCAAAGTCCATTGAAACCTCAAGCCAGTCACTCATAATGATCGCCAAGCATTAAACATTCTGCCAATGTGTGTGTGTGTGTGTGTGTGTATCAGCTTCAGGCTCTAGCAGACAGAAAACTCTGCATTGAAGAAGGAGAGGTAGCTTTTTTAATGAGGTTTCCAAGGTTGCTCTTGTTGGGTTTCTAGCTTGGCAGCTTCATGAATTCTCATATTCCCCCGTGTCGGTTCCAATGAGTCTGGATTCTGGCGGCTTGACCTTCAGAATGGACACAATGTGAAAGGTGTAAAAAAAAGATCTCGCTGAAGTGCTTTCAGGTGTAATAAGGGTGATTTGTTTAGCTGGCAGTCCAAGGAGGATATTCATCAAAACCGGCTAGAACAGAAGCAGACGATGAGTTGTTGGTCTTTGCTCTTGGTAGAATGAGGAATCTATCAAGAGGAAGGATTCATTTGACTGGAGCATTTGTGAGAACGGCTTTTATTGATTCAAAAGAATATCAGTAAGCCTCCCCCGGCTTATCTCAAACAATGGGAATCTGTAATCTTTCTAGTCTCACTTGATATTTGTAAAGCTGTTGTGTAAGTTCACTGGTATTTTCAGTCAAGTCTCCAAAAAAAGAAAATCTAGCAGAAAGATCTCAAGGCTGTAAATCACGTCCACACAGGGATTTTCTGAATTATGTCCACCTGTCAAAGAACGTCCCACCGAGATGAATTCCCCTTCATGCATTACCTCAGTTCTCATCACCTCCAGGTTCTTTGGGGTGTTTCATTCCTCGTCCTCGTGCCAGAAGTTGAAGAACCTCATCCAACAGCATTGGATGTTCCTCTTCAGAGTCTGTTTGCAGCAAAGAAAAGTCCAGATATTGTGCAAGAGCTAAAGGTTTGGAAAATGTTACTTCCAGACAAATAATTTAATATCTATCTATCTATCTATCTATCTATCTATCTATCTATCTATCGCCACTGCATCCGATCTATAAGAATGGTTTGAATTTAGATCACTTTATTCAATATTATGTTGTGTGAACTTAATTTTAAGTATGTGGTTACATTCTGGGCATCTTGAATTAGCTATTAGTCCATTTGATGGTTCTTATTTTAAAGAGTGATCCACAAAAGCTCCTTTAAAATATATATATGTTTGTGGCATTATGTGTATATTGTTTGCTGTTACTGAGATCGTAATCCTGTTTGTCATGATGCGATGCCATTTGTCTTTTTCTAACTCCATGCCCTCAATCGTATCTGGTTTATTAGTTTTTGGGTGCTTGCGTTCCTGTGTTATTGCCTGTCAGATCTAAACCGGAGATTTGTTGCCATCGGGCAGGAAAATGCTCGGCCTGTCTGGTAAGAACAATGCTTTATTACTTCGCAACTTTATTTATTTTTTTCTACTCTATTCGTGATTTGAAGTCTACGACAATCCTGGAGCATTTATAGCCTCTTCTATTTGACACAAAATGACTTTCCAGATAAGAGTATACTGTTGCAGAGTGAGTTCTCCTGAAGACACTTGAGATATGGAAACAGAGAAAGCCTGTGATGACAGGGTGAAGTCTTTTTATCCTCCCTAGGCGGCTGAAAGTGGAATGAGGGAATGTAAAACGGGAATTGATTTAGGAGTAGAGATGTGAGGGAGGGAGTGCAATGTAATCACAGGTTGAAAACTTGGTTGAGGTGGAACAGAGGAGTAGATGAGAGAAAAGATGTGAATTTGAAGTCTGTGGATGAGATCTGATCTGAGGCAAGAGCAGTTCATACACAATGACTCAAACAAGACCGGAAGCCAGGTTTTATTTTAACCTTTGATTATTTTTTAAATTAGCTCTTTATGGTGTGATGTTGCCTCTTGGCAATAGGACTAAATTTGGCATGATGCAAAAAACAAAAACAAATACAACAGGGATTTTCTGCTGTGGCATAGCCTACAAACATAACTAGTGGAGACTGAAGAGAAGGATTGGAAATCGATCTGCACGTCATTATTTACGTCACAATAGGCAAGCATGTGTTTATATCTGTATCGCATCTCATCCGCGAGAACTGCCGACTCACTTTTGAGGGGCCGTTTACACGAGACCGTTTTACATTAAAAACGTAGAACATGCGTTTTGGCCGTTCATTTACACGACAACGGCATTTTGTGTGCCTGAAAACGCAAACTTTTGGAAACGGGTTTCAAAGTGCAAGTTTTTTTTTAAAAACGATACCGTTGTTGTCCCCATGTAAACAACAAAAACGTGATTTTTTGAAAACGGCGAGCACGCTCGTATATGTTCAGTCTATAGGCGAGTAGTGTCTCTCTACAAATTGACATCGCCATCTACTGGCCTGGCATGAATAATACAGCGGCTTTCTTGGATCTGTGTTATCATCTGTACGTGAAAAAAAAGAAAAGAAAAAACAATTTCTGTTTCTGTCTCCATATTAAAATTTGGCACGATGACAACACACTTGATTGCCAATTAAGTGTCCTAATTGTTATAGTTATGTCTGTCCTGTATCAGTTTTCCTGAGTTTCCCCCCATCATTGTGTATCTGGTTCAGTCGTGTTCCCAGTTTTCCCGCTCCTCGTTAGTGTTCAGTTTATTCACCTGTGTTGAGTTGATTTGTCCCACCTGTGCCTTGTTTCCCTATTCTGTTCTCTGTGTATTTTAACCCGTGTTCTCCCTCATTCCAGGTCGGTTCTCGTTTGTGCATGGTGTGTAAAAGTTATCCTGTGTTAATGAGTGTTATATTAAATCCTGTTAATTCCTATTCTCCGGCTTCCTTGTGCTTCCAACCACCACATGTACCGCCGGTAACACTAATATAGTGCTCAGTCCAAATTAACGATAACAAAGTAGTTTGATTTTCTATGCTGTTTTATAGACCTCATGTAGCCACGCCCATTTTTATGTTTAAGGAAAGATCTTAAGGATTTATGAAAGAATCTTCCCGGTCTACTCACATTTGTTACCTATACAATAAGTAAATCCACTTCACCACATAATTACTCCTCGACAGCGATGCCATAGAAATACCAAGCTAGGCTACTGCAGAAATGTAAGTTAAGTTCAAACACAAAATTACTTCTATATCCTTTTTTATTTGTTGCTTGACAGCATAAGTGCACAAGCGGCGTGCTCGTGTCTCACACAAGATCCTTACATATAAAACAACCCTCTTAAAAAGATAAAGATTAATGCTGAAAATGCTCATGTTGTACACTCATCTCATCTGCTGCTTCATATTTATACAAATTTACAATTAGCACAGCCGTTGCTCAGATAGATTACATTTCGTTCAAATGGTATTTTACTTCTATTAGCTACACTTTTATTTTATCAGTGCAAACAGTGTATTGTCTGATTTTTATAAAGAATTTTGGCTACCACTATTTACACAGTATAACTTTTTATTATTGTAAATAGATGCTGCCCTTATATAAATATGAAAACATAAATACATATACACAGTTACATAGATACATGGTATGTTACGATTACATACATTTTCAAGGCTTGAATGGTAAAATTGGATCAATATCAGAATCGTTGCTGTATTAGCCTTTAAAATAAAAAATAAAAAAACATCTATAGTTTTGTGAAATACCTCTAGAGATGGTGTCAAAGGAGGAAAGCCAACAGACATTGAACTTTTTAGTTTGTGAAACTTAAAGACTGTAAACACAAAAATAAATGTTCATGTAAGTTTATTCAATGACAGGGGCCTGCATTAATGGATTTTGCATTAGGCCCCATACAACACCTTCAAGATTGATTAGTCACATAGTGGTTCAAAAAGATCATGTCAACTTATGAGCAAATATGGTCGATTTTAAATTGCGTACTTCGAGGAGGTCCTGCGTGAGCCAAGGAACTGTCACTGAGATGAATGGAAAATATAACAGACTAACTCTCTCCAGATATGAAAGACCTCCTTGAATGTAGCACCATATTTCTGGAGTAAAACATGAATTTTTAAAACAACATCCATGTTATTTTCTGCAAGATGAAACCATTATGTTTATTGGTAAGCAAAAACGCCTTTTGAAACAATACATGTACAACGGCAGAATATATAACTTCAGATTTTAAAAAGCTGACACAAAAAGAATGAAAGATACACTCAGAGTAGATGGCTTATGTATACTAATAATTTTTATTTAGACAAAAACATAGTATATGTACAACTTAAATAGGTTTCTCATTTATTGAGGTCTGGTGATTGATTTCAGGTGATTATAGTAATGGCATCAGCTGTTTGTTGTTCAAACACACTCCTAATCTCTGCAATATGCCATCAATAGATTTCTGATATTGAGTCGTTTTTAACATTTTAGAGTGCAATATATGATTAGAAGGCTCTTTTTCAGGGAACTGTGCAATTTGTGTGCTTGTCTCTGACTTACTCAAAGTCCCCCTGTAGTCAATAATTTTTCCCTCTTAAAACTCATCTTTGATCACCAAAATTACATATTTAAATGTTTTTTTGCTTGAAAAAAAATTATTCATGCCTTAAAATAGCTTAAATGTAACTCGACACCCTTGCCTCATTTAGTATAGGCGGTTCTATGAATATGCAAATGAGCCCCGCCTCCACTCACTCACTCAGCTCAGAGATCCACTGGTTGACGATCACACGTTGATCTGATTGGTTACAAAGTAGTGTGTAACGTCAGAAACACCAGCGATTTCAAACCGTGTTTTTGAGACTGTCTTTGGTTCACTGCAGTTTTAAGGAGGAAAAACTCAGCAACGATTTACACATGGTTTGTCTTAAAGCACATTAAAAACACCACATAGACATATAAACAACATTAAAAGCTTGATTTTCACCACCACAGGGGGACTTTAAAAATGAAAGTCAAATTGTTTTTATTTATCTGTCATGTTCATGCATTTACCCAAAAAATTAAGCATTTTAGGGGGGGAAAAACACATTTCTAAACTTTCCCACACAAATGTCACAGGTCTCTGATAAGCATCCAGAAACAAATGCATAATAAAAAGTGAGTAATCCTTAAAAAGTAATAATAATAATAACAACAGCAACATTGCAAAACATGGCATTTGCTCAGCATCTTCTTCAGCAGAGTGATTTGTTAATACGTCATTCACAGTTTGACGGCGCTGACTCGTGTCTAAAACAGCTCCAACACTTCTAGAATCAAACAAGTCTTTGGGTTTAATAAAAGAAACGGGTATTGGTTGTAAAGCTTTCTGGCTGACATTAACACGCTTAAAATATGCCTGCTGAAATATGAGTGTCATCAACGTTTACATCAGAGGCACATTTAGCATTAACAAAGCAATGCACATTCTTTATAGCTTTAATGAACAGCTAAATATACATGCCGACACGCGGAAAACAAACAACAAACACGGCCGCCGTCACACAAGGAGGATCTCTGTAACTCAGGCCTTAAAGCCATTTTTACATCAAACGCCAATAGAATTGACTGCTTGAGAAGTGCTATGATAATGTTGGCTTGAAACTGGCAGTAACTTTACAATATCATTATTACATTGTGAAATTATGTCATATGAATAATTATAAGCATTTAACAATGAAGCACATCTGAGGGGGAAGAAGCTGAACAACAAAGAAAGCAAACAACAGAAATCCCCAGCTTGTGTCTCAACCTCACGTTTTCCAGTGTGTGTCTCGATAGTTTGATCGGGGACAAGAAAAGGCACTTTGCTGCATTTGGCAGAGAGGTGAGGACAGTTTAAACATGTCAATACGCATCAGGAAACGCCATCTTGAACACCACACCCTACTTCAGTACTTCAAAATATCCCAGATTCCCAAACCTCTCGGACATGTGAACGCTCGAAGCGTCCAGAAGCGAGCTTTCACATCTCGTTCTACCTGTCACAGCGAGTCCCCAGATGAGGGAAGGGAAGTTTCTGCCCAGTGTGTCAAGGGTCAACAGCTGACTTACATCCATTCTCTTGATACGTCCAACTATTATGGTGTAGAGTTGCTGACCCCCGGAAGAAGAGGTGTAAAAAACAACACTGTTTGCCTCGCAGATGTTCAGTTTTCAACAAAGAACTCGACCTAACTGCGTGAAAAAATCGTGCTCAGCAAAGCTAGCGTTTGTTTGGCAGGTGTGCGATTATCAACAGAGAGGAGCATTTACTGTGTTTTACACACACCTCTCTCTGAAGTGAAAACCAATGTTTTTTTACTATCATTGATATAATGTGCCTGGGCCGTGTTTACTCCTGGTGTTAAGATGTGTTTTGGCCGATCGGATCACAGACGAGGGAGACACATTCCCGTTCACACCTGGTGTCTTTTGTCCACTTTCAGCCACTTCTGTCCTGATTTCATCGAGGCGAGGGTCTATGGGCGGGTAATGTGTGTGTTTTCAGATCTTTCGATCTAAAGGACGAAATAAGCTCACGCTATTAACATATGAATGCGACCGGAGAGACGGAAAAACACAGAGAGCATCAGCTTTAGTTTCTGCTCTGACAGATGCAAGATCAGCCGAACGCTGTGAGCGTGTGTTATGGTGTGTTCACACCGAACGCGAATAGAGCGTCAAATACGCGTCTATCGCATCTAGTTAGACGCTTGAACATTCGCTCGAGTTCAAATTTTTCAACTTGCGCGGGAGACATTCGCGGCAAACGCGTCGCCCAATAGGGCTAGGGCGTCGTGACGTCATTACTTGGCGTGGCCGCCATGTTGACAGCTTCCCGAATGTAAACATACAGCAAGTCGAACGAGGAGAAGCCGGGATACGTTACCGGGATACGTTATATAGGGAAACCAGGGACCGTTATGTGGACAAAATCGGCGCTTTTAACGGTTTGGATCCATATGAAATTTCCAACAGAGTCGGCAAACAGTGGGAACACAGTAATCCGGACAAAGGTAACTTTAAGATGCGCTCCACCTAGCTGCTAGTTTAGTAACAGTTAGTGCTAACAGCCATTCACACATGTACTTTTAACTATGTGTTTCAAAACTGTAGTTAGTAACGTTAGCTGTCAACCCTCCCGTTTTTTACGGGTTTCTCACGTATTTGTTAACCACATTAGCCCTTCCATCGGACCTGTCAGTCTCTGTACTGTTGTCCTGTTGCTACCCCCTTGTCCTAAGCATCGTTTTGCTTTCTAAATTAAGTTTTGCTTAAAACAG
Source organism: Rhinichthys klamathensis goyatoka (assembly GCF_029890125.1). Classification (NCBI taxonomy): domain Eukaryota; kingdom Metazoa; phylum Chordata; class Actinopteri; order Cypriniformes; family Leuciscidae; genus Rhinichthys; species Rhinichthys klamathensis. Next base: position 171,667 of record NW_026606895.1, read on the forward strand.
CTACTAACTACACTTTTGAAACACGTAGTAAAAAGTACGTTACATGTGTGAATGGTTGTTAGCACTAACTGTTACTAAACTAGCAGCTAGGTGGAGCGCAGTTTACCTTTGTCCGGATTAAGTTACTGTGCTCCCACTGTTTGTTGGATATTTCATATGGATCCAAACCGTTAAAAGTGCCGATTTTGTCCACATACCGGTCCCTGGCTTCCCTATTTAACGTATCCCGGTAAATTCCACATCCTTTTAGGGATTTTAACATCTTTTTTCTTTTCTTTCTCCCAACTCTGCTGCTTCTCCTAGTTCGACTTGCTGTATGTTTACATTCGCGAAGCTGTCAACATGGCCGCCATGTCCCAGAATGCAACGCGGCGCCCAAGCCCTATTCGCGTCATTCGCAACGCCCGGCGCGAATGATGCGTCTATTCGCGTCTTTGCATTGACTTTGTATATAATCCACTCGCTCAAATAATTAAATTCGCGTTCGGTGTGAACACACCATTAGAGATCAGGAATATAGAGAGAACATTGTGCTTGATACATTTTCATCTTCAAACCAAACTTGAGTCTCCAGCCGATAGTTTAAACCCCGTCTGGCTGGAGCTCTTCATAATGTTATGCATTACGGTGTGTTCACACCGAACGCGAATAGAGCGTCAAATACGCGTCTATCGCGTTTAGTTAGACGCTTGAACATTCGCTCGAGTTCAAATTTTTCAACTTGCGCGGAAGACATTCGCGGCAAACGCGTCGCCCAATTCGCGTCATTCGCAACGCCCGGAGCGAATGATGCGTCTATTCGCGTCTTTGCATTGACTTTGTATGTAATCTACT
>NW_026606895.1:177500-232500 GCF_029890125.1 Rhinichthys klamathensis goyatoka
TCCCTGTTAGCTGGGTTAAAAAAAAACAAAAGCAAAAAAACAATAATGAAAATTCTGCCATTATTTATTTCAAAACATGCTCGGAGTTTCTTCAGCATTCGTTCCTTTGTGTTGCACAGAGAAAACAACAGCATGTGTCTGTTTCGAAACAACATCACGGTGAGTAGATAATGGCAGAACTACATTTTTCTTTAAATTGCACAACATTCGGCCCTTCGTTTTCCCCAACATATGCACCCATTTACATTTTTGCCCTTTTTTCTTTCTTCCTGTTTCTCATTCTGTAGAATAACATGCTCGTCCTGCTGCACAATGTGCTTTTAATTCAGCTTTAGTCTGAGATTCCCCACTGGTACTCCATAAAACTGAGAGAGCGAGAGAGAGAGAGAGAGAGAGAGAGAGAGAGAGAGAGAGAGAGAGAGAGAGAGAGAGAGAGAGAGAGAGAGAGAGAGAGAGAGAGAGAGAGAGAGAGAGAGAGAGAGAGAGAGAGAGAGAGAGAGAGAGAGAGAGAGAGAGAACCCTTTCCCAGCAGATGATGGGATCTGGCCTGCTTTACCACTGACAAAATATAAAATCATATAAATAAATCTACATTTTTTCAGATATATTAAATGTATAGATATGTAGTTGCCAGGGTGTGTAGCTTGACAAAAACAGCCACAATGTATCCATACAATTATACTTCCGGTGTTTACGTCTTTGTTTTTTTAAAACGGGAGCGATGCACTTTTTGTTTTGTGCCAGAGCGATTTGTTGTTCTGAAAACTTCAGTGGCGATGATTGATTCCTGGCTGGAGACCAGCAGATTTAAGGGTCCATTGTCGAGCCAATTTCTCTGCTGTGTGAATATGCAGAATGAGCCAAATTGGTTTCCGTCTCCAGCGGTGGTGGAAGAGAGAGCGAGTGAATGTGTGTCTGGTGTCTCCACCAATCAGATTCAGTGTCCGTCAGAGCAGGGAAAGCCACGGAGAGACATTAGAGCTGATATTAGATCTGCGGATGCCGTGATGGCTTAAAGGAACACGCTTTTTCTCACTGATCGTAGATCTGATGCAAGACATTCTTCAGTCGCACAGATCTGATCCAGTCTCTCGGGCCGTCCTGCTTTGATTTCCCCAATCTCACTCTCATTATACATTCACATTTCTACACACACATACTTGTATTCCCTCATGGGCCTTTTGGTCAAGCTGAACTATAACACAGATTTCGTCATCTCTTCTAGTAGGGCTGAGCAATATGATACCTGGGGAAAAGTGTGTATATTGACTATTTAAAAAAATAAATAATCACAATATTTTCGAAACATATATCGTAAAATGTTTGAAGAATTATCTCTTGTTTGGCATCAATGAAAATATAAGTAACTTTATATTGATAAATAATTACATTTAATGATTTTAATTAATTATCCACAAAAAGTGTGCGTAATAATGTCAAATGGCACCGTTTTATTTGTTGAATTTCCAACAAACATAACTACTGGTCAGAAATTTGGCCTGTTTATTTTATATTATTTAGAATAGTTCTAAAGGGATAAAAACTATCAAATAACACATATGTTGTAGTAGTATGTAGTGACAAACTATTTTGATTGGAAGTTTTATAGTTATTCCTACCATTACTGTGATACGAAAAGAAACATTGACGTAAGATTTTGGTCAGCCCTTTCTTTCTTTTTCTTTCACACACAGATGCTAATATACACGGACATTGGGAATGTTTATTGGGAACATAAGAGTAGTGTTCTCCCTAAGGGCACTAAGGGGGTTATGACTGATAGACAGGAAGACGCGCACACACACACACACAAACACTCTCTCTCTCTCTCTCTCTCTCTCTCTCTCTCTCTCTCTCTCTCTCTCTCTCTCTCTCTCTCTCTCTCTCTCTCTCTCTCTCTCTCTCTCTCTCTCTCTCTCTCTCTCTCTCTCTCTCTCTCTCCATTTACTGCCCACTAAATCAATTTCACTGAGATTGTCTCTTTGGGGAGTGAGGAAGGAGCAACATGTTGGCAGCTGTATCGAATGTGAAATTCTCAACATGTTTGTAATCTACAGAGAATTCACAAACACAGCAGCGAAGGGCCAAAAACCCACTGGCTCTAACTGTACTGTTGTTCTTCTTATTCTAGAAAACAGCTTAAAGGACTAGTTGGCCAAAAAGTAACAATTCTGTCATCATTTACTCACCCTCATGCTGTTACACAATCCAATCTAGATCAGGAGCGATCCTAATTAGATAATAACTTAAATGCTATAGGTTTGAAATTATACATAAAGGCGAGTAAATGATGACAGGATTTACATTTTTGGGCAAACTGTGCCTTAAACAACCAACTCAAGATAACTTTTGGTAACACTTTACAATGAGGTCCCATTATTTAATATGCATTTACTAACAATGAGCAGAGCATTCGTTACAGTATTTATTAATCTTTGTTAATGTTCATTTATAACTGTTCACTGTTAGTTCATGTCAGATTAAGTCCATTAAATAATATTAAAGAGGTATCTTTTAATCTTTGATCAAAGTGACCCCTTTCAGCGACTTCTCTGATGATGTGTTCACTGGCGTGAGGGCGGGGCAACCTGTCACTCGCATGAGATCGACCAATAGCAAACCACAACCACCCAATCAATTTCTCAAGGACAGAATAACGTCACGCCCAACAATTTTTTCTTGTTCGAGAAGCCGTTGCACTCAGATATGTCACAATAGGGAAGAAAAGACTGTCGCAACTTCCGTTTCATGCTGACTTTGACTAACGTAAACAATTTGAATCTTATTGAAAAGTGTTACCAAACTTTGATGATTTAAAACAACCAGCACATCAGACAAATGCAAACAACAGAATGTCTAAGACTGAAGATATCATTGTTCTAGCAATATAATCAGGGCTTGACATTAACTGGTTTTCCAAAGTCACTAGCCATGCAGCATTTTCACTGGCCACAATTTTGACATCGACACCATTGGGAAAAACTGCCATATAGATATTTTTAATAATTTGGCAGCAGGTTTATCAGGCTGCTGTCACTTTAAGACCTGACGCACGGATCCATTATACTGTTACACATCCCTTTTCTTTCTCATCTGTTTACATTCTCTTAAAACAAAACTACATTTTTTACATTTTTATTCATTTAGCTGACGCTTTTAGCCAAAGCGACTTACAATTGCTATATATGTCAGAGGTCGCACGCCTCTGGAGCAACTAGGGGTTAAGTGTCTTGCTCAGGGACACATTGGTGACTCACAGTGGATTCGAACCCAGGTCTCTCACACCAAAGGCATGTGTCTTATCCACTGCGCCATCACCACCCCATCACTAACCCAAAACTAACTGTGTTTACGTGAATACTCGCCAAGACCGGCATTTTGACATTATTTTGTGTGTATGTGAATGTTTAAGGATAATAAGCAGCAAAAAAAGACCTCAATTTAGTACTACAAAGCGACTTTGTTATATTTGGGTGTGAGCACAATATTAGGCCCTATGATTTCCGCAATCACGGAATCGCGGACGGAATTACGGAATTGGCAAATTAACGCGGAATCTAGTGTTAACGCGGAATTTCGTGGAATTTTACATATTTGGATTGAAATTCTGTTTTTGCGTGGGAGAAGAACGTATGTCTGGTGAAAATGCAGACTGGGGGAAGCAAATCTGGGCGACACAACCCCTCCCGTCATTTCAGCTCCAATGACGGCATCAAAACAATAAAAGCATGGCGAAGCGGCTCTCCACGGCTCTGCTTTCCTCGGCAAAAAAGTTAAGAAACTCGACGCTATAAGCCCTCAGTACCGAGCCGAGCAGTTCGCACGTGACTTTTATGCAGTGTTTCCCACACATAGACTAATTCGCGGCCACAAAATCAACTCCGGCCGCCACATATTGCGTTTCGTTTCTCTATCACTCACGCGTCTCTCTCACACACACACCGCGTCTGTCTATGAGGCGCCGGACTGGACAAAAGCAAAGCGAACTCCGCAAGCGACACTGGGCGAGAGAGAGACAGAGTGTGACTTTTATTTAAACTAATATAATTTATTTTACTGGACAGTTTAAACCTCATAACCATTGTTGTTACTTGAAGAGTGCAGTGTCATGTTGAAGCAGTATTTGTCCTGAAAAGGCTAGTGAGTAAATGTCTGTAATTTAAGGTCATTCCTATTTTATTTGTATACATTTTAATCATTAACTTTAAAAGCACACTCTTTTTCTGACTAAAATAACAGAAAAGGGAAAAAAAAAAAAAAATTAATTCCCAAAAATTAAAACAGAAAAAAACGGAATTTTGGAAAAAATAAAACGGAATTTGGGAAAAAATAAAACGGATTTCATAGGGCCCTACAAAATCTGCGGGAATTACCTGCGTAAAATTATACAACATAAACATATTCATCCGGAGCAAATCAAACGAGTGAGTGAGGGGAGGCGGGTTTGTGTGTAACTCGCTGTCGGAGAGATGAGAGAGAGAGAGAGAAAGCGCAGCTGGTATCGTGTATTCTGCGGAAAATGAGTATTGGAAGCATTTCAGATATTTTAGTATCGAAAAATCTATATTTCTGACAACACTACATTGCACTTAGTTTATTATTGCAGACCTCTTTTTAAAAGACTACAATTGAAAAATGTAATAAAAATTAATCAAATTCAACCCGCCAAAGTGGCTAGTAGGAGAGACTGCGTTACACGCTACTGCTGAAACACCGCATTGACGGGTGTTAATGTCAAGCTCTGAATATAAACGTTCAACAAATTCATTAAACGATGTGTGATGTGCTTTCAGAGTGACTGTACCTGGCTGCCCTGGACGTGTCCATTAAAGTCATTGTTCCGAGGTGTCAGGAAGGAGTCGTGGGTCGTCGTTTTCTCAGTCCGCGGCAAACTGGGATCGCCATCCTCCACGCCATTCGCCTTGCGCACGCACAGGACCTTCCGGAAGCTCTGCTTGAAGTTGTCGGACAGGAACCCGTAGAGCAGCGGATTGGCACAGCTGTTGGCGTACGACAGGATGACGGCGAAGAAGTACACCCCTACCATCACGCTGTTCTCCGGGAGGATGAACACCAGGTTTACGATGTTAATGATGTAGAACGGCAGCCAGCAGAGGACGAACACCACCACGATTATCACCACCATGCGGGTCACCTTCCGCTCAGAGCGCCTGCGCTTGGTAAATCCCGCTCGCGCACCGGACGACTTCACCTTGACTACGATGAGGAGGTAACACATGCAGATGACCAGCAGGGGGCCGAAGAATCCGAGCGTCGCCGTGTAGAGTATGAACGCCGTCGACCAAACGTCTCGCGGCTCCGGCCAACTCATGTTGCATGAGTTAAACATGTCCTGAACGTCAGAGAATATCACCACGGGAAGAACGACGACGAACGAAAATGCCCACACCGCCGCGCTAACTGCTTTAGCTACTCGTGGCCGGCGCCACCTAGTGGAGCGGATAGGATGCACGACTGCTAAATAGCGATCGATGCTCATCACTGTCAAACAGAAGATGCTCGTGAATTGATTTAGCGAGTCCGCCGTCATTACAACGCGACACAGGAATGAGCCGAACGGCCAGTAGGAGAGTACGTTTTGCGTCGTTAGGAAAGGGAGGCCCAAAATATACAGCTCGTCGGCCACGGCGAGGTTTAAAATGTAGATGTTCGTAACCGTTTTCATCTTTGCGTAGCGCAAAACCACGTAGATAGCCAGAGTGTTGCCGGTAAGTCCAACGATAAACACAGTGAATGATATGACCGCGGTAACCATCGTGCTGCTCCCTTGGAAAGGCATGCTTTGATCTGACACATTCCCGGTGTAATTCCCAACTGGAGATCCTGAAAATCCCAGTCCAGTGGAAGAGGAGTTATGATCCCCAGGGATGAATCCCGTCCACCCGGATTGGTTAAATGACCCCATGCTGGATCTGGAATGGACAGAGAGATATAAAAGGGTCAGAAACAACAAGTCTAGATGTGGGAAAGGGAAGAGTGACTGGATGGAAATGGACGAGAGTGTAATGAAGCTCAGTGGCAGGGTACATAGTTACTCGTTATGTTTGTATGTGTTTGTCAGAGGGACAGAATATGGCTTGTGTAAATTTAATGTGCTTGTTTTACAGTGAGAGATCAGAGAGACTGAATCAGTGCAGATGATCACACCTCAGCTATAAAGTTCAGAGCCAAAACTGCAAACCCACACAAGGAGACTGAAGTGACACAACGCATGCATGCATCTCTCTCTCTTTCTCTGTCGCTCCCTGTCTCCTGTTTTCTTCCTCTCCTAAGAGCTGCATAGAGGCAGAGCACATTTTAGTCACACCACCTCTGAGATTCATTAAAAAAAAAACTAGATAAAAAAGCCTCCCTGTTTCAAACACATCTGATTAAACTCAACAGCTCATTATTAGAAACTACAAGATCTGAAATGGATGCCAAAAAAAAGAGACATCCAAAATGCTTGAGGACTAGAAGGGTTTTTAATCACTTATTATCTAGTGGACCGAATAAGCTTTTTCAAGCTATTGTACAAAGGCAAAACACAGTTAACTATTGTTTTTTTGTTGCAGCAATTGCAATGAAAAATGCATTTTTTTATCAATGCATTCATTGATTCTGGTATTTCTATTAGTCCAGAGATCAATATTTTTTTTACAGTCCTTTTTCTCTGAATTTGAGCACAGATAAGTCAAACCTGTCTGTCGCAGCACAGATCATAGTCTAAGAGACTTGATTCGATTTCAGTCAACTAAATTCTCCACTATATATCAAATCTCTGTTGCTGTGGGGTTTTTAGTCAACAGTCCATTTACACAAATTACACAAATTGAAAACTAATTTAATTAAATCACAGACCATATTTGTAAATCCTCAAACAATAATTGTCAACACAATAAAACCACAATGACATGCATTCAGACAAGAGTCAACTATTTTTTCAAAGTAGAAAGTTTGAACTGTTCTTTTCGGGACAAGGGGTTGGGGCAACTTGTCACAGACTGTAAATATAATTAGTTAGACTTACTTTTAAAAAAGCATGCAAACCGATTGCCTTAAAAATATATAATAATATAAATGAAGTTCCAAGTGCCCAACCAAAGGGAACACCGATCACCATAATGATGAAAATCAAAATCAATTTATGAAGTCAGCTTATGTGAGTTGTGTTGACAATTCAACATTCAAGATGACTTTGGGAAATGAGTGAATGCAACTATAGAAATATAACTGCAGAAGTGAAGGAAATGAGTGAAAAGTCTATTAAGAATTGCCCCGCCTCAAAAAAATGTGGACAAAATAGCACTCAATCAATTAATCTGAACTTGGGTTTTCTGAGTAAACAAAGCATAGTATGTGAATAGTCCAGATTACTAGATTTTTACAATTAGGTTAAGACATTAAGTATAACTAAAAAGTGTTAGTTAGAACAACTGTTCGATTTTGTCTTAAATGCATATGTATTTTATTTTAAATAATACACATTTTATTATTATTTATACATCATACATGCATGTGTATTTTGTGTAGACTTTCGCTGGACCTCAACTCACAACATTTGCCCGCAGAACAGACGAGGAAATACGCACTTATGGTCTTATCACTTATGAGGGTCTCAACTGGATCTGTCTTACTACAAAACATTTTCTTTCAAACTATCTGCTTCCACCTTGATATAAACTCAAGACAGTGAGACGAACGGCGGCATGCCGGTTTTTCTCGCCTGGTTGCATTCTTCAGAGACATTATTTGTGATTATTGTTTAGAAATGACACTTTGAAAACTGCGTGGAAACAAAAAAAATCATATTTCAGGCAGTGATATTCGGCTGTGGTGAGGTTAAAACAGAACATTATCGGTCAATTCTAATGAAATTTAGATGCACTGCCCTCAAAGTTTAAACGCAGTAAGTTAAGACTACAATTATTACTACAAGATTCCTTAACTTGTATGTTTTTTGTTGTTTTTTACTAAAATGAACTTAAATCAAAACCTCACCATAAACAAACATGTTCCTCTGGGCTTACCTGAGTAGCCTATGTATCAGTAAAACGCAGGGAGGCGTGAAACATCCCACGAAGGAGACGAGAAGAGTAGGTAAAAATAACAAACACTGAAAAACATTGTTGAATCTGTCAGCGACAGTGTCTGTTAAATTAGCCACAGGACAAGCTCTTGCGTGCGCGCTCTCGCTCCACACCAGTGTTGAGCCTCGCGACAGGTGATGGCATCTGGTGCCCGACTCACTCTGAGATAGAACTAAACAGAGAGAGAGAGAGAGAGAGAGAGAGAGAGAGAGAGAGAGAGAGAGAGAGAGAGAGAGAGAGAGAGAGAGAGAGAGAGAGAGAATGCGCGCGATCGCAGTTTAGTCGCAATCCTGCAGTCAAAGGCGTGCGCGCGCTCCAGTCACAACAGATTAGGATACCACACAGAAATAATTCTTTAAACCACAACATGATAACATACACAACCTTTGCCCATATGATCATTTAAGGACTTAATAAGACATTGATATTTATAAAATCTGTGAAAACTACACAAAAGTGTTCAAAACCTGATGTTTTTGGTCAAGCTTTTTGGTGTTTTGACATTTTCATGGCAATTAATTACATTGTCTTTTCCAAATGTTCATTACTACACTGTAAAAACATTGCTTTAACTCATCAAAATAAGCAATTTTCAACTTGTTTTATGTAATAAAAGATTCAACAAATATTTAAGTCAGTTTAATGTCATTTAAGTTGAAATAACTTTTATAGTCAAGTTGATTGTACTTAAAAATTTAAGGCAGCAACTTTTTTTCAACAGTGTATAATGCGTTCGAACTTTTACTTTTGAGTTTGTAGCCTATATGTAATTCTCAGTGTTCGTTACAAAGAGTATCAAAATGCAGGAAATCTTTGCGAAAGAGAATTCTTATTTCTTATTTTTGACCTTTTCTTGACAGGTTTTGTGAGATTCACCCCTCTGCATCTCTCAGAAGTGCCAACAATGTGGCACTTCCAATATGAACCAGCTTTATCCATTAAAATAAATGGCACGGCCCACACGCAGACCTGAGAAAGGTTTGATTCCTGACATGATCTGGAGGTAGATTTGACTTTAACAAGCTTAAAGTCCCTCGTAAGAAAGAGGTGCGAGACGAGTTGAGGCGTACGGCTCACAGGTGTCTCTCTCCAAACCTGACATCTGTACTGAGACGGTTTGGCGGCGAACCCTCATTATAATTCTCTTCTCCGCGGGAAACAGGGTGTGTTTCAATCAGCTCCCTTCAGTAATCAGGGAGTCGGACATTTTCACCCAGAAATTAAAATGATCCCATAATTTACTCCCCCCCTTAACCCATCCTAGGTGATTATGACCTTTTTCTTTCAGCCAAACACAATCAGAGTTATATTAATATCCTGGCTCTTCTTAATGGCAGCGAATAGTGTACGGGTTTTTAAAGCTCCATAAAGTGCATCCATCCACGATAAAAGTAATCCATACGGCTCCATGGGGTTAATAAAGGCCGTCTGAAGCAAAGTGAAGCGTTTGTGTAAGAAACATCCATATTTATAACTTTATGATTTTTGATCACTGGCATCCAGCAACGGCCCACTGTCCTTCCCAGTGCCTGAATTCATGCACACTATATAGTGATCCATGAGCTGATTGAGTCCCTGTACCTGTATCTCACCTACAGCTGGTTGCTTTTACCACAATTATGCAGCAAACAGATACGACAAACGAGCTTAAGGTGTGTGTATGAGTCGAGGTACACAGAACACACTGTTCCAGGTGTTAATCGCACGGAAACAGATGCTGTCTTTCATCACGACATCACTGGGGAAAATTAATTTTTTAAATACCCGGCATAAAATATTCCTACTTCCAGACTGATATCGCAAGAAATAAAAGCTGTTTGTATGAAATGTCTCTGCGATAGCCATGGACGGTAATCAGAAACGCTTTGTGTCCGTCAGTCAGTTTATGCAATGGGGTTTGTGGACGTTTTTGGAGGTCAGGTTTTGCAAAGAATATCAATACTTCCCTTCTACATAAGGTAAGTCAAACGAGTCAAATCTCTGAATATGTCGTTTTCATGAAACAGTGACAATGCTGAGATTTGTGAAGTGTGCAGGTGGTACTTTATTTTACAGTATGTGCACTTACATGTACTTGCCTAAGAAAGGACTGGGTCATATAAGGTAATGTTTGGTTTAGGGGTAGGTTATGGGTTAATACCTAGTTATTACCCAGTTATTGCTATTACTATAATACGTACATAGTATGTACATGAGGAACAGGACTGTATAAAGTGCTATCTGTGTGCAACCTTGACTGAGTACAATATTTTCTCTTTTGTTGTCAGTGCATCAAAGGAAAAGGACAATGACAAGATGGCGTACAGTATGTTCAGGAATCTATTTATATTTGTGCTTCATTAACAGCAGGAAAGCAAGTTTATCCTTAAAGTATGTAAATACATAATTATGGCCACAGCTTGTGTGTGTGTGGGGGGTGGGTTCAAAATCAAGTGAGTTTTTGCTTAAAATAAGCAAAATTATGTGCCAATGAGGTGAGAAAAATAATCTCCTTTCCGTTTGAATTCAGAATCTTTTTCTGATTATTTGCCAGATTCAATTTTCTAAATAATTTTGCTTGATTTTTTTTGTCTCTCAGAAAACAAGACATAATATCGTGTGCCATTTTACTTATAGTAAAGTCATCTTGATTTAAGAGTTTTTTTATATTTTGACTGGAAACCAGACACTAAAACTAAGGTCAAAAATACTACGATTTGTAGTGAAGCGCATAATGGACACACTCATATTCACACAAAATATCACGATGAATATACAAATATCTTATTTTTGATATAACTCTGACACCGCTTTCAGATGTTGGTGGATAGAAATATTGAATTGGCTGTTTTTTTATGCTCAGTCAACACACTCCATGCAAAGACAGTAGGGGTTTTGGCAGCTGGGAGAATCCCAAAGATCCAGAAAACACACACACACACACACACACTGGGGATCAGTTGAAGTCAAGTCCATTCATGCATGAGGCAGCGCTGAAGTTGACAAGCACACAGTGGGATAATTACAGATATTGATGAACTAGAATCCACGTGTTCCTGCAAACCTTCAGATTATCTCGGATTCATTACCGTGTTTCCTAGACGGCTCTGACAAGCAGCGTTCAATAATCACACATCACAGGCTATTTTTAGGCTAAACATTTCCAAACTAATTTCACACTGAATAATACAAAATGCATAACTATGCACAATAGAAATGATGAAGAATTCATCCTCTCAGTATTTAGATAAGCAGCTGACTATAAGAGTTTCACTGACCCCTTTTTTAATTTACCTTTGTTATCATATTTAAATATACACACACACACACACACACACACACACACACACACACACACACACACACACACACACACACACACACACACACACACACACACACAAGTGCCCTTCAACCCCTTTTTCAACTGCTGATAGCCTCCCCTACTGGCCAAAACTCATACTGACTCTATTTTTTTTATTATCTTTTTTAAGGATTTTATATTCCATATGAACATTTTAACGCATAAATGTGTAACTGATTAAGCTGCGTTGTGAAACACAGATTAAAGAGAGAAGACAGCAGGTAAAGGGTTAATTGCAGTAAATCATGTTTAGCGGTGACCTTTGTGAAGAACATAATACTATCTGCAGACATATATTGAGTTTGTGAGTGTATGTTCAGACAGGTGGCATCTACCACAAAATGATTGTTGATTTCTCTCTGCTTCTCCGCCGGTGTAATTCAGTTATGTTGCCGTTAGCATGGGACATTTCTGGCATAAGAAACATACGGACAGCAGCCTGAAGTCAGGTTATATCACTGTCCCAATTGAGTTCAATGCATACACATTGTCGGGAGTCTTTAAGAACATTAGAATAACATTTGTGCAACATTAAAGTAGTATTAGAAATGCTTGCTGACACATGCTTGGTCGTTTCTGAGTAAAATATTCAAGCTTGACATTCAGAGTTTGGGAGTCATAGCTATATTTCATAAGATGTGTGTCATTGGGTTTCATGGGCATTTTGCTTGGTTACTGTCACTGATGATTTATTTACATGGATGCTGTTGTAGAGGGTTAATAGGCAGCATGAGAGATTCAATACAGCTTATGATTCGCAGTCTGCATTTTTAATGCCAATTTCTCTTTAAACTAGCAATAAAAGGCCAACAGATCTTACACAACAGATATGAAATATTGTATAATTGTAATATATTGTACTATCCTGCACTACAGTTGCATTAGCACCGTGTTCCTACCAATATTGTATGGTTTCAGCTCAATCTAAGCAGTAAAATTACATTAGGACTGCTTTTATATCGCCGGTTTGAGGTTTGTATCCTTAGAAAGCCGCTGCTGTAATCTTCTCAAGTGCAAATATATGCAATTAGAGAACGTCTTGATACAAGATCAGACAAGAACATGAATGAAAATTTAAATTGATATGGACAGCTTGAGCTGCTCTGGGTCTGATATTTACAAATGAAATATTTTGTAGTCAGAAAAAAGCTGAAGGATGAATTCTACTGAATTGTTCATTTGCAGATGCAACTTAAATTCTTGTTAATCAGGTATAACATCTTTAATAATCCACTCAGAAGGCAATACAAACAAGAGGAGCAAAGGCAAACGAGGGTAATTAATGACACACAGCTGCCGAAAACTAATCATATCTGTTACCATGACAACTGAAGAGTGGCAGGAAAACTGGACAAAGGAAGACGGGAAACTGGTGAAAACAAACTACAACATTTGAAGTGGATCAAAACCCTTCATCAAAGTTATACACGAATTTACATGAAGTTATACAGGACAACTTTGATTAACTTTTTTGATCCACTTCAAATGTTGACTACTGTAAAAGTCCATGATAATGAAACTAAGAATGAGTGTCTGTGACACCTCGCGCCGTAACCAAAACAGAGACAAAAAGGAGGTGAGGTGGCTTTTTGGAGGAGGACGAGGAGTAGGCGAAGGGTTGGTAATAACAGCCAGATAAAATGAAGGGGCAGATGGTGGGAGCATCCCAGGAGGTGATGGGTGGTGTGACCAGATGTTGCAGACCCAGAGCGCAGTTAGGACGACAGCCCACAGCGCAGACGGAGAGCTGATGGGCCTGAGTGACACCGCTGGCTCTGGAGACCAAGGTGAGGGTGCAGCGACGAGTGATTGAGGTTAAACCGGAGCATCTGAGGACTGAGGTGCGGCAAAGGACCCAGGTGAAGCCGGAAGGAGGGCGGATCCTGCTGGAGCCAAAGGGGTGGAGAGCCAAAGTGTCACGAATAGCTCAAAAGTCCCCAGCGCAGGCATGGTGACGGCTGACCGAGGTGAAGCCGGAGGGATGAGGGAGCCTGGTGGAGCCGCAAGGCCGAGGATCTCAGGTGGAGCCGGAGGAACGAGGGAGCCTGGTGAAGCCGGAGGGACGAGGGAGCCTGGTGGAGCCGGAGGGAGGAGGGAGCCTGGTGGAGCCGCAAGCCCGAGGATCTCAGGTGAAGCCAGAGGGACGAGGGAGCCTGGTGGAGCCGCAAGGCCGGGGATCTCAGGTGAAGCCAGAGGGACGAGGGAGCCTGGTGGAGCCACAAGGCCGGGGATCTCAGGTGAAGCCGGAGGGATGAGGCAGCCTGGTGGAGCCGGCGGGACAAGGGAGCCTGGTGGAGCCGGAGGGACGAGGGAGCCTGGTGGAGCCGCAAGGCCGAGGATCTCAGGTGAAGCCGGAGGGACGAGGGAGCCTGGTGGAGCCGCAAGGCCGAGGATCTCAGGTGAAGCCGGAGGGACGAGGGAGCCTGGTGGAGCCGCAAGGCCGAGGATCTCAGGTGAAGCCAGAGGAACGAGGGAGCCTGGTGGAGCTGCACAGCCGGGGATCTCAGGTGGACCCGGAGGGATGAGGGAGCCTGGTGGAGCCGGAGGGACAAGGGAGCCTGGTGGAGCCGGAGGGACGAGGGAGCCTGGTGGAGCCGCAAGGCAGAGGATCTCAGGTGAAGCCGGAGGGACGAGGGAGCCTGGTGGAGCCGCAAGGCCGAGGATCTCAGGTGAAGCCGGAGGGACGAGGGAGCCTGGTGGAGCCGCAAGGCCGAGGATCTCAGGTGAAGCCGGAGGGACGAGGGAGCCTGGTGGAGCCGCAAGGCCGAGGATCTCAGGTGAAGCCAGAGGAACGAGGGAGCCTGGTGGAGCTGCAAGGCCGGGGATCTCAGGTGGACCCGGAGGGATGAGGGAGCCTGGTGGAGCCGGAGGGACAAGGGAGCCTGGTGGAGCCGGAGGGACGAGGGAGCCTGGTGGAGCCGCAAGGCAGAGGATCTCAGGTGAAGCCGGAGGGACGAGGGAGCCTGGTGGAGCCGCAAGGCCGAGGATCTCAGGTGAAGCCGGAGGGACGAGGGAGCCTGGTGGAGCCGCAAGGCCGAGAAAGAGCGAGGAGAACAGCCACCGGATGTGGAGCCAACCGAAGTTGGTGAGTGCACGGCATTAGGCTTAGGCATTACGGGGGAAGACGAAGGACTGCAGGAAACCAACTGAGGCAGGCCTGAGGGACTGGCGGTCTGTGGTGGGAGAGGGATCAAAGACGATAATTCACTGTCAATACAGGGTGAAAAAACAGTCATTATGTCATTATGCTGGGCTTAACTAGCGGTGATGAAGGCACAGATGATGATAGTACAGACGATTCAGGGTGGGAAGCAGTACCTCCGAGTCTATTAAACAGTCTGAAGCTCCACCAAGACTCCCACTGGTACGATGGTTGCTGGCGCACACCCCTGGTCAGACTCGCTTTGGGGCATTGGCTCTGGGGAGATTCCCTGGGAATCAAACCCATGACCTTGGCGTTGCAAGCGCCAACGCTCTACTGTTTGAGCTACAGGAAAGCAAACGACAGCCTGGTTGGCTCTGTCGTCACAGGCAGGTGATCGTGGGCTGAGCTCTGGGTCTGGCTGCGACACGTCTGCGAGGTGTGGCGGGACGAGGCTGCTGTCATCCTCCACTTCGCCCACTGTGAATGGGGATCCATCTATCCACAGTGCAAAAGTGATGTAACTCTCTAGGGTCTAGCAGGGATCACCGCGGTCCGCGGGGCACCGAAATCCCTCCATTAAGCAGACGTCATCGCAGGTGGCTCGATGGCAGGTGTTCAAAAACTCCTCCACGTACTCCTCAATAGCTCTGCCGTTCTGAAAGATAAAAACAGTCCCTCCGTTCAAAAGTAGTTTATTTCTCCTGCATGGGGAAACAATAATGAAAGCGATCTCCATTTTCACATTTTTCCATCTTCCATTTCGGTCCGGTCATCTGTCACACATGGTTACAGGAAACACGATGAAGATGAAGACCAGCAGATTTAATGCAGTTGCAGTTTTAGATAATATTCCAGCCTAATAGCGAGCTTATTCACTCACCAGTGCAATTTTAATCACATTTAGAACTAGGCAAGCAGTAATTTAGGATCCTAAATGCAAAAATAAAGAAGTGTGACACTTCCATTTCCAGGTGTTCTGTCATGCCTAATATGAGGTTTTTGCTCCTGCATAACAATTATGAAATTTCAAATGAATGCCAATGTTTTCGTTTCAGACCAGAGAGGTGCCAGTATTGTGTAATTTCTCCACGTGGGAATACGTGATCACGGCAGGTTTTACCTGCATTGCAGATCATTATTTTCCCTCTGGCTTGACCAATCATAGCAAAGCAAATTTGCAGAAATTAATAGGCTTGTTGATGACAACCTATTACACAGTATCGCTTCACTATTGGAAAAATTGCATGCTAGGAGTTTGAATGCTTTCATGATTATTGCACCTTATACCTTGGAGAACCATGCCATGGAAATTATAGAGAAATCAGAGACCGGTGGGCAATTTCTTCAATCAGTAGAGTCTGCCTGAGGAAAATGTGGAATATATATATATAGGCCTATATATAATAGATGCATTTGAACATGGCCATGAAGTGCTGTGCGATTGTTACACTACTGAAGTAAACATCTTATGACTGAGCTGAAAGATTAAATCTTAAAAATGTGTAATGAACATTATTTCATCAAAATGTTTTCATCGGGTGGTCAATATAATTGTGTGAACGTCCCATTTGGACTTTTGTATTATTAAAAGAATTAGTACTATGTAAAGGTTAAGGTTATTCAGTAATACTTCATTTATTGTAATTAAATAAATAGATGTACATTTATTTTACATTTGTTAGTTACAAGCATACTATGGGATTTTTCTGTGCTCTTATTTGAGATTCATATTTTATTTTATCCAATACACAATACTGTTCAAAAGTTTGGGGTCTTTAAGATTTACTCACCATACAGTAATACAGTGAAATAATATTATAATCTAAAAAAAGTGTTTTCTATGTGAAAATATGTTAAAATGTAATTTATTCCTGTGATCAAAGCTGTATTTCATCATGACTCCAGTCTTCAGTGTCACATGATCCTTCAGAAATCACTCTAATATGATGATTTGATCACGTTTAGTGTTTGTTAGTTCATGTTTGCCTGTTAATTTGACCCAGTTTTCCCAGTGTGTCTCTTTGATTCAGTATCCTTTTCAACTGTGCCTCGTTGGTCGTGTCAGCCGTGTCTTGTTTCCTTGATTTAGTCCCTGTGTATTTAAGCCCTGTGTTTAGTCCCGTCGTCTGTATTATATGTTGGTTGTTCTGTGCCTGATCTGTTAATGTCTGTGAGAACCCTGAGTGTTTTGTCTTTTGTAACAATGATTTGGCAAAACCTTCGGGCCGTTCGACTCTTCAAAGACACGTAGTCTGAACAAATAAGTACACAACAAAAATATATAAATTAATACGCCATCAACATTCACCTGCCGCTGACATGGAGACTGGCAGAAAGCACACAGGCTGAGGCTCAAAATAAACAGATCAATGTAATAAAGAAAGGTTAACTTAATAAGCAAAGCAGGTGGGAGAAGAGATGGAAGGATGGATGGAAACGTCCTGCA
The DNA here is from genome assembly GCF_029890125.1 of Rhinichthys klamathensis goyatoka. Classification (NCBI taxonomy): domain Eukaryota; kingdom Metazoa; phylum Chordata; class Actinopteri; order Cypriniformes; family Leuciscidae; genus Rhinichthys; species Rhinichthys klamathensis. The sequence goes on from NW_026606895.1 coordinate 194,525, forward strand.
TCCCACCAATCAGCTCCGCAGCTCGGGATTTATATCTTTTTATTACAGGATAATGAGACAAACTAATCTGCAGACCAGGATCAGGACAGTGAAGCACCTGTCCGACGCAAGACGCATGTTTGAACCTCTACATGTGTGATATTCCCATGCAGAAACCCAAGCAGCTCTATCATTGTTCCTCACTGCTTTTCAGTCATGTAGACTGTTGAGGGTGTGTGTGTGTGTGTGCGTGCGTGCGTGCGTGCGTGTGCGTGTGTGTGTGTGTGTGTGAGATTGCATTCATAAGTGGTCAGATTACATCCACCAGACAATTGAGTGGTCAAAAAACATCAAAGGGACAATGATTTACATTTACACTTCCTTAGACCATAGAATATCACAGAGACTTTCGACATACCAACCACTCAGAACACCTTAGCAACTACCCAAAACACTTTATCAACCACATAGCAAAACGCTACAAAACACCCAAGTAAGCACATAGCAACACCCTAGCAACTACCCAGAACATACTAGCAACCGCATAGCAATGCCCTATTAGCCACGCCCTAGAAACTACCCAGAACATCCCAGCTACCACATAGCAACGTCCTAACGACTACCCAGAAGACCCTAATAATAGCAACACCATAGTAACTACTCAGAGTATACCAGCAACCACATAGCAACGTCCTAACAACTACCCAGAGAATCCCAGCAACCACATAGCAACGTCCTAACAACTATCCAGAAGACCCTAATAACCTCATAGCAACACCCTAGTAACTACTCAGAGTATCCCAGCAACCACATAGCAGCGTCCTGACAACTACCCAGAGAATCCCAGCAACCACATAGCAACGTCCTAACAACTATCCAGAAGACCCTAATAACCTCAGAGCAACACCCTAGCAACTACCCAGAGCATCCCAGCAACAACATAGCAACGTCCTAACGACTACCCAGAAGACCCTAATAACCTCATAGCAACATCATAGTGACTACCTGGAACATCCTAGTATCCACATACCAATGCCCTCTCAGCCACGCCCTAGCAACTACCCAGAACATCCCAGCAACCACATAGCAACATCCTAATGATGACTACCCAGAAGACCCTGCCACATAGCAACACCCTAGCAACTACCCAGAGAATCCCGGCAACCACATAGCAACATCCTAACAACTACCCAGAAGACCCTAATAACCTCATAGCAACACCATAGTAACTACCTGGAACATCCTATAACCACATACCAATGCCCTCTTAGCCACGCCCTAGCAACTACCCAGAACATCCCAGCAACCACATAGCAACATCCTAATGATGACTACCCAGAAGACCCTACCTCATAGCAACACCCTAGCAACTACCCAGAGAATCCCGACAACCACATAGCAACATCCTAACAACTACCCAGAAGACCCTAATAACCTCATAGCAACACCATAGTAACTACCTGGAACATCCTATAACCACATACCAATGCCCTCTTAGCCACGCCCTAGCAACTACCCAGAACATCCCAGCAACCACATAGAAACATCCTAATGATGACTACCCAGAAGACCCTGCCTCATAGCAACACCCTAGCAACTACCCAGAGAATCCCGGCAACCACATAGCAACATCCTAACAACTACCCAGAAGACCCTAATAACCTCATAGCAACACCATAGTAACTACCTGGAACATCCTATAACCACATACCAATGCCCTCTTAGCCACGCCCTAGCAACTACCCAGAACATCCCAGCAACCACATAGCAACATCCTAATGATGACTACCCAGAAGACCCTACCTCATAGCAACACCCTAGCAACTACCTAGAGAATCCCGGCAACCACATAGCAACATCCTAACAACTACACAGAAGACCCTAATAACCTCATAGCAACACCATAGTAACTACCTGGAACATCCTACAACCACATACCAATGCCGTCTTAGCCACGCCCTAGCAACTACCCAGAACATCCCAGCAACCACATAGCAACATCCTAATGATGACTATCCAGAAGACTCTACCTCATAGCAACACCCTAGCAACTACCCAGAGAATCCCGGCAACCACATAGCAACAACCCAGAAGACCCTAATAACCTCATAGCAACACCATAGTAACTACCTGGAACATCCCAGCAACCACATAGCAACATCCTAATGATGACTACCCAGAAGACCCTATCTCATAGCAACACCCTAGCAACTACCCAGAGAATCCCGGCAACCACATAGCAACATCATAACAACTACCCAGAAGACCCTAATAACCTCATAGCAACACCATACCATAACCACATACCAATGCCCTCTTAGCCACGCCCTAGCAACTACCCAGAACATCCCAGCAACCACATAGCAACATCCTAATGATGACTACCCAGAAGACCCTACCTCATAGCAACACCCTATCAACTACCCAGAGAATCCCAGCAACCACATAGCAACATCCTAACAACTACCCAGAAGACCCTAATAACCTCAAATCAGGATAAACCAGTACACCCTGAACAACTAGAAACACATGGCATTGTGGCTGTGAATTATATTCCGAAACTTACTAAATGAACTATAAGTGTGTAGTCAATTGTAAGAAATTGCAACAAACTCTGAAAGTAACAGTAATTATAAGCCTGGATCAGCTTAACCTGAGAGTAAACTGTGTGGTAAGGGTTTTCTGAAATGCAAACGCTCTCGGTCTCTCAGTGTGTTCTCCTCTTCAGCTTCTCTCTTCTGTGAGTGCCGAAGCCACACGCGGTCTCTTGTTCTTTCATCTTGAGGGTGGATCACAGACGTCTGTGGTGTTTAATGGCATCCACTGGGATGACCGACTCGACTCCTCAAACACTGCACATGCTGGGGGACAGAAACTCTGGAGGGGAGATATACTCATGTCCTCGATGAGTTCCTTTCTTACGGAAATTTGACAGAAGTTACAGCTGTAACAACCAGACATTGGGATGGACGTGTGTGTCACTAAGTGTTTTTCAATCTAGTCTCCTCAAGTCTCGGATATTTAGTTGCATTACATTCAACATGTGACCAGTACAAACCGTAATGAAGATCTGAGCTTCTTCTGCAGGGCTCCCCCTAGAGTTTAAACATACAACACACCCTTCATGCCATGAATAATTCATCCACATAATGCCACAGATCACATTTGTTCCAGTTAGTGCAAAATAATGTGCATGAATGATGAATTAGCCATATTTGGTAGGTGTCTCAAGGGAAAAGATAAGAAACAGAGTCTGTAGTTTATCCATGTCTGCAGAGTTATTTCAGGATCATTCTGGACCTTCTTTTAAAAATCAATAATGTCATTTAAAAGAGTATAACTATAAAAGGTTATATCAGAAATATGCTCTGGTCAAGCTCATAATCTCAAACTTCATCAATAATGACTTGATTATTTATACAGCAGCCAGAAAATGAACAGAATGGAAATATAGAGCTATAGTTAGCATTGCTCAGAGGACTTCATCTTTTGAAATGTTGATATTATCACACTGATTTCTGTAATTTAATCAGACAGAATGTTTTCAAACATCTTAATGTTAGAGATATGCAGATTCCCTTGTGAGGGACACCGCTGATAAACATAAAGGCAGCTGTATATTTTTATTCATTTGCGAGGAACTAAATCAAATAGTTGTTTCCAAAATCGAATAAGTGGCTTTTACATTTTCATAAAACAAATTGTTAAAATATTATCTGGAAAATATTTAATTTTAATTAAGTTGACAGCATACGCAAGATTTAAAATGAAGAAAAAGTATTAATTAGTGCTGTCTATATATTTGTATTAACTGTAAACACACACACACACACACATATATATATATATATATATATATATATATTTATTTTTTTACAAACCTTTGTGTCAGATCATATGTGATTAATCTCGATAGCACTATTAATGAGTTTGTAAAAAAATGTAATTAATGTCCTGGTTTCTGAACAGAGTTTAGAAAGCATAAAGAAATATAACATTTAGTGAATGTAAAAAATGATTAAGTTTCAGAACATATTTCATTTATCTTAAGTGCAACACATTCACTTTATTTAGTCAGAATATACCTACAGATATTTGAAATGTTAATGAGTTAATATTGCTTCATAAAATAATATTGCTTACAAAGGCTACATGTTTAATTTGAAATATGTCAACACTAGAACGGAAAAAAAAAGAAACAACTGAAATATTTCTTATTAAATTTCTTTTCATGTTACAGTGTGAAAAATGAGAACATCAGCTCAAACCAAAGCACTGAATTTAACGTAAAATTCACACATTCATTTAACGCGAACTAATCTTTTTTTTTATTTTTTTTATGTATTTCAAATGAATATTTGATCTACTATTAAGACACGTGGCACCAAAGCTGCATATTTGAATGCTTAAAAGTCATAATTAATGTCTGAATGCCATTGTACAAATGATCGAATCACTAATCACAATCAAACACAGAGCATACAGTCCATTATGCAAAAAATATAGGCTTTGTCAAATGATTAATGGAAGTTCGAATATGAAGGACATTCATATTTTCTTCAACTTGCTTCTTGCGTTGATGTTTTATCATCCAATGCAGTGACATTTTTATTTGTGCTTTAAGAGTTATTTTTGTAGCACGTGAGAGGGACATACAAATGTGCTGCACTGTAAAAAAAAATTTTTTTACAAAAATGAATTTTTTATACAACGATAAAGTCTAAAACACCGAGTTCTGTTAATATATTGGGAATGTAATGTGCAATAGCTAGTGTTTTGTCAGATTTGTCAGCCTCATCCAGTGGAGAGCAGTGGCACTGCAGGATGGGAGAACGAGAGGAAGTTCTTCAGGAACTTCTGGCAGAGCAGAATCCTGAGTTTTTTCCCCTCCTCGGGAGAAGAAGTGAATCTAGTTCCGTTAACGGAGGAATAGAGGGGGGACGTCATCGAACTTGGGGGAAAACGAGATTTCCGACGCTTTCTTGCTTTCTACGCCGATTCTCTTATGGAAAAACTGGGAAAAGAGTGAACTTTCCTCCCCGCGTCCCGAGGAAAACTTCACCAACAGAAGGGGCGATGAGATGCGAGTGAGCTATGCCTTGTAGAAATGGACAGATTGTGTTTAAGCGAAAACATGGCGTCTGTCTCCCAAAGTTTGGATTATTTTCCAGTCTGCTCTTTGCACTCTGTTGCCTCGAGGCGTGCTCGGGGGTCACGGCGGACGGGGGAGCGTGCAGCCCGTGCCCGGGGAACTGCTCGTGCACGGCGGTGGGACCCCAAAACTTGTGCGTGGTTAATTGTTCCAACATCGGACTGGATCAGGCCCCCGCGGCGTCCGGCCTGCCCACCGAAACACACACTCTGTAAGTGACCGTGGCTCGCCTAAAAGCCCCGTGAGGGTTTGCGGGTGTTTGTTGTGATGTGACTGAGGTGACGGGTGGAGAATGTTGGATGATGGCTGGTGTAATACTTCTGACTACCACTGTTTATCTGTCAATCATAACTCGGGATGTGTGGGATTGGGGGAAAATGATGAATTTGGGAAACTTTTGAAAGGCTGGTTTAAAACACGTGCCAAGCTCATGGAAATGTTGTTTTCACGTTTTTTGAAAATACATTCGGAATTCTAAATTCTAAATGTCAGGGTCTGACCATCTAGTAAAAAAAATCGAATCTATACACTCTTTAAAAAAAACAAGCTTCCATGAAGAACTTTTAACATTCATTGAATCTTTCCACAGCACAAAATTCTTTAAATTATTAAAATGTTTCTTTTAAGAACTGTTCACTGAAAGGTTCTTTTGGGGAACCAAAAATGGTTCTTTTACGGGATCGCAGTGGAAAAAAAAAACCCTTTTGGAACCTTTATTTTTAACAGTTTATTATTTTATTGATGATACACAGTAGGCTAACGGTGAGGGTTATGTGACATGAAAATCAACTATTTTGTGTTTTTGTCACATGACAACAAAATGGCTTCCTGCATAAACGCTACACTGACATTGTTTTGGCGACCGAAAGTTTTTCAATGTTAATATTTTAAATATTTTGTATTATTGAGTGTTTTTCCAAAATTTCAGACATTTCATGAGATTTTTCTCTTTCTCTATCTCTCGTTTTTTTTTTTACAGACAGGTACAACATTTTTTTACTTGGCATGAAATGGAAGTTGCAATAGTCTTTTCTTCGCTATTGTGACTTATGTCCAAGTGAAGTGGTTTCTCAAACAAGAACAAATGTAGAGCGGGACTTTATTTCTTCCTTGGTGAATTGATTGGATGGTTGTGGTTTGCTATTGGTGGATCTCATGTGAGTGACAGGTTTCTCCGCCCTCGCACCAGTAAACGCATCATCATCATCAGAGATGTCGTTGCAAGGTCACATAAAAAAAAATTAATGAATTCTTATTACTAGTGCTGTCAAATCGATTATTTGCGATTAATCGAGATTAATCGCAACTAACATACATGTTTGTAAATATATATGTTCATGTGATGTGTGTACAACATATCTATAAGCTACACACACACACATGTATAGTATATACACACATTTTTAGGTTAGATGTGATTAATCGCAATTAATTGATTTGACAGCACTACTCATTACCCAACTGAACTTATGGTATTGTGTGTGATTTATCTCAGTATGTAAAAATTGCCAAAAAGTCATACTTAGTCTTTCTCTAAGTGGAAAAAAAGACGTCTCAACCCAAGGGAAAGGTTGAGATAGCTACCCTAGTGTATTCCTCGATTTAACACACACACACACACACACACACACACAGCAGATGCATGAAGAGTTCACGCAGGTAGACATGCGGCGCGTCCTTGCGTTGAGAACACTGTGTCCTTTACTCTGGTTTCTGTGGCGCTCGCGCTCCGGCATGTGTTATCCATTCACACACGCGACAGATGAGTGTGCAGAGGGATCTAAAACTTTGAACTCTCTTTTTTAGGGGCATAAAGTTTAAGACGCAAAATCTTTCATCTGGCAACTGTTGTAAAATTGGCAGTAATAATAACAATAGGCTACATTTCCAGGGCTCTTCTATACAGGGCTTGTTGTTGTTGTTGCATGTTTTTCTTCAGTGAATATGGTGTTTATTTCTGAAAGTCCAAAACACAAAGCATAAAGTCTTTGCTACAAAAAAAGTTATTGGATTTTCCTCTATTATTGCCCATGAAAAAAAACAGTTCATTGAACACAACTAATAGAAGGGCTAAATATAACGAAACAAGATTGAAATGATGATATTGAAACAACAAACAAGCATTTGTGCAATTGAACTTTATTCTAGAAGTCTTATAGTTACTAAGATGTACAGCTTGTGACAACTAGCCCCTGCCTAGTTCATGAAGGAACACACAGATTTAAGGAGCTGCCTGTGAACATTTTTGCATTGTTTTTTTTTCACAGTTCTTCTCAGCCTGTTAAAGGGATAGTTCACTTTGAAATTAATTTTTGATATGTTTTAGCTTACCTCAAGGGCATCCAAGATGTAGGTGTCTTTGTGTCCACAGTATTTTCAATTTTGATATTTTTAGGTCAAACCGTTCTTGTCTGTCAGTCATATAATGCAGGTCTATGGTCACCACCTCAAAGAGCATGCACAGAGAAGTCCAAATTAAACATGATTTAATGACTCGTAAATGGAAGTACACATTGATGGCCTAAGACACGAAACGAGACTGGACTTGTTGAGACTTGACTTGTAATGCTGCCCGAATCATGCACTGTTCCTTCGTTGGCCAGAGGAGAACTGGCCCCCCGACTGAGCCTGGTTTCTCCCAAGGTTTTTTTCTCCATTCTGTCACCTGATGGAGTTTTGGTTCCTTGCCACTGTTGCCTTGGCTTTTGGCTTGCTTAGTTGGGGACATTTAATATTCAATAATGTTATTGATCTGCCTTACTTAAGGTGGACGCTGACGCAAAAACAAACTTTGTTATATTGTTTTCATGTTATGTTATCACTGTGAAGCGCTTTGATACAATCTGTATTGTAAAAAGCGCTATATAAATAAAGGTGACTTGACTTGACGAGCGGTTTGTGTGAGAAAACGAACAGTATTTATATCGTTTTTACCTCTTGTAAACACAGCCACGTCCAAGTACTCTGATGGCGCGGGCGCCTCTGTCTGCGCAAGCGCCGGAAGTGATCTCTCGCGCGTGTACATCACTCATTGTTTACACAGAGATTTTGGACGTTTTACCTTTTACTGTGAAGATCTAAACATATTTAGATATACAGGAAATCGCAATGGAAGACGATTTCGGAAAGAAATTAGAAAAAAATAGAGATTTTACGTCCGAAATCTCTGTGTAAACAATGAGTGACGTACACGCGCGAGAGATCACTTCCGGCGCTTTCCGGCGCTTGCGCAGACAGAGGCGCCCGCACCCTCAGATCACTTGGACGTGCCTGTGCGTTACAAGAGGTAAAAACGATATAAATACTGTTCGTTTTCTCACACAAACCGCTCGTTTTGTGTCTTAGGCCATCAATGTGTACTTCCATTTACGAGTCATTAAATCATGTTTAATTTGGACTTCTCTGTGCATGCTCTTTGAGGTGGTGACCATAGACCTGCATTATATGACCGACAGACAAGAACGGTTTGACCTAAAAATATCAAAATTGAAACTTCTGCGGAAACAAAGACACCTACATCTTGGATGCCCTTGAGGTAAGCTAAAACATATCAACAATTTATTTCAAAGTGAACTATCCCTTTAATGTTTTTGGTGAGATATGTTTCTGGTAACATAAAGCAGTTGAAGTTTTAACCTGAACACACTAGAGATTCTCTGAAGCGAGGGATGCAGAAAGAAGGATACAGTTAGCGAGTTTTTATTCGATTGTGTTATTTGCAATGCTTCATGGAACCAGGTTTTTTTTTTTTTTTTTTTTTTTTTTTTCAAGCTGTTAGGTACACAAGTACACTTTTCTGCTTGAAAGTTTGCCGTGAAAATGACGCACACACACACACACACACACACACACACACACACACACAGGATGTTTGGATGGACCACTATCTGGCCGAGAGCCCGTCTCTCAGGTTCACCGCTGCAAACTCGCTGAAATCCGGACGAGAGTGTGTGTGTGTGTGTGTGTGTGTGTGTGTGTGTGTGTGTGTGTGTGTGTGTGTGTGTGTGTGTGTGTGTGTGTGTGTGTGTGTGTGTGTGTGTGTGTGTGTGTGTGTGTGTGTGTGTGTGTGTGTGTGTGTGTGTGTGTGTGTGTGTGTGTGTGTGTGTGTGTGTGTGTGTGTGTGTGTGTGCGAATTGAACCTGGCTCGGTCATCTTCTTTCATAGGAAGTTGTGTGATTGCATATTGGAAATCCATTTCAATCCGTTGGAGGTGCATCGAGCATCTACACACACTGCAGTTCACTCTGCCACACGCTAAACCTTCTCTCTGGTTTCTCCTCATGCAGTGATTCAGTGACTCGCTCATGTTGACTCACAGCAGTGATGTAATGTGCTTCAGTGGGACTTTGATTCCTCTCAGTCTTTGACTCTTAGGCTATATGGGATTTGCTGGGCTGCAGTGGTTTGTCTTTACTTTTTTTTTTTAATTTGTAAAAAAATAATTTTACATATTAAAAGTTTGAAACATTTTGCACAATTAAAGTTATTTTAAGTTAAAGGAATTTGGTTGAACTAAGTTGAATTCCCCCCCTTAAATATTAAGAACTGTTTAATAATTAAATAGACAAAATTAATAATAGAATATAGAATAGAATGGACCTCCCTTTCTATTCTTCGGCTTTTTGTCTTCACTGATTTGTGTTGGTCGATATTGGTTTTTACTAGTCTGGGCTGGTCTACAGAGGTCTTGATTGGTTTGTACTGGTCTTTACTGGTTTTTGTTAGTTTACACTGGGGTTTTTCTTTCAAAGTTTTTTTTTACAAATGTTTTAAATGCATTGCATTTGTTGTTCTACAGAGCTCTTGATTGGTCCGTAGAGGTCTCTATTGGTTTTTGTTGGTCTACAATGTTTTTTTTCCGATGTTTTTTTAAAAATATATTTAATGTGCCTAATATTTTACATGCAAAAAGCTTGAAACATTTTGCACAATTAAACTAAAAGGCCCCCCCACCCCAAATATTAAGAACTATTGTAATAATCAATTACTTAAATAGAGAAAACATAAAAACAATATAATATTAGTATAATATAATATACATAAAATAATTAGATTAAATTTAAACTACTTTAAAATTCAAACTAATTTACACTTTAAACTAATTTAAACTTCAAATACTTCAAACTTTCTGGTCCAAACTTTCACAAGCCAATTTAAAGTTTGTCTCGACAAACTTTTGAATCTAATCTAATTTGTCTACAGAGGTATTTTGGTTTGTAGTGGTCTTTCAAACTTGTTTATTTTTATTGACAACATTTGAAATGTTTTATGATACTTACTTACCATATAACATACCTGACACATATTAAAGTTATTTATAGCTAGCATTTTTGTTGATAGAAGAACTTACATTTATATTTACATTTAATCAGTTAGGTATACAGAGAAAATATATAATATATTAAAAAAATATATATTAAAAAGGTGCATCCTCAGTCTTTTCCAGTGGTCTGTAGTGGTCTTCGCCAATCAGTGTTAGTTTTTGTGTCTGCTTTTTACCTAGGTCTGTGCTCTTCTGTCTGAGCTTGATTACTGTGTGGAAACGAGACAGTAGACTGAGAAAAAGGACTGAATTCCTGCTCTCAGAAATGGTTCGATCTCGCCAAGAAATCATGAGTTTCTGTGTGTGTACGTGTGTTTTACAGGCTGGGATAAAACTCACTGACCATATGCGGTGGGAGGTTTATTTTGTTGCCATGGCAGTCTCACATCATGACATCACCCGTACACAGAAGCACAGACACCCACGGTAATAAAGACGGCCGGGAAAGGCATATTTCACACCGACAGCACGTCTCTGACGTTTTGAAGATGGTTTAAATCTTTATTATCTGAAAGTAAGAGCTCAGGAAGTTAAAGATCCACATTCCCCTATAAGTGTTCAACTTTAGCAACATGACATCATGACTTTGCGTAAACATACACGCCACTTTCAAGTCAAGTGGCGTGCTATCTATACGTATTTTGAGCTATCCGCGTGTATGTCCACGCCGAAACGAACCGTCATCTTTTGTATGTCTACGCCATTAAATGTCCGAGTGATTCCGCGTGTATGTCTACGCCGTTAAATGTCCGAGTGATTCCGCGTGTATGTCTACGCCGTTAAATGTCCGAGCGAAACGAAGCAAAATTCATATCTACATCTGGGGAGCGATATTTTTTTTCCTAGGATGGTAGGGGAAGACTCATAAATGGTATTAACCCCAGTGACGGGTAGGTTTAGGGACGGGGTTGGGGTAGGTCATATATTTATATATACAGTAATGTAACGTTAAGTCAACGGCGTTGATAAACACGCTGAAAAGCGATTATGCGTGTTGATAGCACGCCAAAAATGGAAATACGAATTGGCGTGTCATAGCCTACATACGCCAGTCTGAACTTTAGGGTGAAGTATAGTGATGGTTGACTTAGAAAACACTACTCGCAATCATTAACTAAACCTTTTATTCCACGTTTGTCATATTGCAGTCACCATTCTTGCTTCAAGGACGCATGAAAAACACAAATAGACCCGATCTAGAGTTTGACACACTGAATCCACAGGTTTAAACGCATTAGGAAGGTTTGTGCCAGTCACAGTTAGATTATGCTAGCCATTTGTAGCATAATTCACTGTTTCATCATTAACTCGCTAATGCTAGTCGGTTGTTATATTTGGGTATGCCTTTTCCTTCTCCTCCTCCTTCACTCCTGCATTTATCTATCGGTTCATTCCCATGGAAGTGAAAATAACCGCTCATGCATTTCCCTGTACACTCTCACATCTCTTTCCGCCGGCATTGAGAGCCCGAGGCAGTAAAGCGTCAAACCCTGGCAACACCGAGGCAAGCGAGTCCACTCTGCTTGAGTTACTCCACAATGGCCAAACGAGGAACAATAACACGCTGTGAAGGCTTTGTGTGTGTGTGTGTGTGTTTTCTCCACATGTATTTACGTCCTTGATACATTTGTCCCTGTCTATTCCCACTGGTTCAGGACTGGCTTTAACTGAAAGACCCCATGAAATCAAAACTAGACTTCTGTTATCCCCATTTCAAATGTTATGTCGAGGTCTTTCAGTGATATTCTTTCTTCTTAGACACAAAGTAGGCTACTTAAATATTGACCATACATTTTGTAGATTAGTGTAGTTTATTGGTTAGTCATGTTATAAGCCATTTTTGGACATTCACCTGAGAAAATAAGTAACAGGATTGGCACAAAACATGTTCTTCTGGGTCATTTAGTATTTTTTTAATTAGAGTGTAAGATTTATTAAAAGATACGCTAATACATTTTGGCTAGGGATGCACCGATATGAACATTTTGGCTGGTATTGATAACCGATTATTCTTTATATCTGAAAGCTGATCACCGATATATTGGCCGATAAATCTAAAACCATTTTTTTTAATGATTTTTGAGAGCCTGATTGCAAAATGTACCAAGCACACAATTATCATGATGTTCTCATTATAATCTAATGTAGCCGATATGACAGACTTGCACTGAACTATATTTTCCTTTTTGAAGTGATTACAATCATATTTCAAGCAATTCAAAACTCAAAATGTTGAACAATGTACATCTGAAGTGTCTCAGCTGAAGGAAATAATACATTATTTATTGGCTTTAATATTTCGGCCAAATATCGGGCCGATAACGATAACATTAAAAATGAACATTTATCGGCCGATACCGATATGGCGTGCGTATCTTTAATTTATTCTTGTATCAGTTTTAGTTTGTCATTTTAGTGCTTCAATCTAAACGTAGCTTTTTTAGTTGCCAAGGAAACATTTCTACGTCTCGTTTAAGTGGAAGTTTTTCATTTGATCTTCTTTTATTTCCGCTTCATTTCAATTAGCAAAACTGTTTTGAATGGTTTCAGTTTTAGTTGACGATAACGATACTGCATTGAGCTTTCACACACATGCGTACGTCATTTCCACAGCAGAACATTCACTGACAGCTCCCAGCAGATGTAAACATCCTTATATGAGCGCTTCACACGCATAAACATACTCCTTCTGTGTGTTAATCTGGCTTTCTCAATCTCGCTCTGTCTCCAATCGAGGACTTCCTCTCCGCTCCAGATCCTCGAGCCTCTATTTCCTGTGTCTGGATCTTTCCCTCTCTTTTCCCTGTTGATGTTTTTCTGTGTCTTCTTCTCCAGACAGCTGGGCTTCTCCTACTGTGAGTATTTAAAGGGGTCGTATAAGAGCAGATAACACGTTACGCAATAGAACCATATAAATAAAGTTGGAGCTGAAATAGTGTTGCCTACTGTGTTGAGATGGTCTGCTGTGAGGACAGTTTGGTCACATTTCACATCTGTCCCTGAAGATCATGAACTTTTTCCACCTTTTCCACCTTTTTTTGTTACTGTATCTTTAAGACTACTGTATGTAAATGACTCCTGTTGATTGGCTAACCTGTATAGTGTCATATGCTAATGAGCTCATAGCTGTGATGTCATGATTTGTTTCTGCAGTTTAGTTTCAGTAAATGGCCTGGAGAAGAGCTTTGTGTTTTAAACATTGAAGATGGTTGATATTTGTTTAACTTTTTAATATCAAGACCGGAAGAAAAGTCGCTTTTTCCATTAAATTTAATGGAATGGCAAATCAACACCTCTAAATAATAATAATAATTAAAAAAAACTAACAATAAAATAGTTTTTTCATAAAATAGAATAATAAATTAATTACATTTTGCGTCAAGAAAAGAAATAGTACAAATTGACATGATTATTATATTTATGTGATTAATTTGATATATATTAATATAATTATTTAAAATATTTATATTTATGTCATTTTTACACTTTTTATATTTTAATGATATCATAATATATTTATATTTTTATGTTAGTATTATATATACATATATATATATATATATATATATATATGTATATATATATAGTATGATATTATATTTATGTAATGTGCTGTATACTATATGACTAAAATTACTCTTATTAAATATGGTACGGAACAATTTATTACTCTGTATAAATATTTTACTATTTAAATAATATATATTTCCCATATTACAGTAATGAGAATTACTAGTACAGTAATTTTCTTCTAAGGTACCCTAAATGTTAATTTTGATTTAAATGTGTTTAGTTGTCATGAAAATGTCACAATGCAAAATAAATCTTACTAGTCCTCCTAAAACAGGCTTCCTTTTGCTAATGCAAAATAAAATCATTTGTTTCTTTCTTGTTTCTGAGAAATGGCCTGGACGTGTTCTTGACAGGAGATTCATCCGGTAAGGAGGGAGTTTTGCTAAGTTATGGTGTCACTTTTGGATATAAACAGACGTTTGAGGAGCCTTTGTGGTGGTCGGGCTTCATTGATTCGGAGTCATTTGGCTCTACACACAGTGAGTCAGCGGCTTATGCAGCAAATGATTCCCTGGCTGAGTGAGTCAATATATCACTCCACAAATGATTCAGTGAGTCAGTGTGCAGCTGGTCTGTGGTCGGTGTGTGTGTGTGTTGTTTTGATAGGTGTTATATTCTCACTCCTTTGTTACTCTTTTCTTAAAGGACTAGTAAACTATATTAGCAATGACAGAATTTTGAGACGGTGAAAATGTAGTTTTCTTCACTGTAATTGGATGATAGCCTATGTGTGTGTGTGTGTGTGTTCATGTGTGTGTATGAAATCAATCAGACCGGTTTAGTCTCTTTGAACATCTTGAGATCAGATCAGGTTTGATGTTGTTTGTCGTGTCGTGTGTATGTGCGGCTGTAGATCCAGCTGGGATCCAGACAGCTCATCAGCGCCAGAGTAAGAAGTAAAAATGGACAGAATGTCCCAGAAAAAGAATTTTTTTACTGTGAAGGACTGGCAGTTATTCCAAAACAATGTCTCTATAATCTCAATAACTTACTCTGTCTCCCAAGATACCTTTTTTTTTTTTTAATATAAGACGGTATTGTACGTTTCCTCCACTGAGAATAATGCAATCATCGCGACGAGCTGAGTGAAAAAAAACAGCAATTTAAGATGGTAAAATCGAGATGAGAGAAATGCCACTTCATATATACTTCTAATTTATTCATCACCAAAAAATATCGACAAAAAACAGACGGGACGGATTAGAGAGGGAGACTATTAATATTAAGCAAAAAAATATATGCTGAAATATCTGTTTTAATTTAGATTGAGATGTAAAAGTCTACATGTAATTCAAGTATTTAATGAGAGTATCTGTAAAGAAAGAAAAGCGTGTGATTGAATATAAACCTAAGACTTTTCTTACATTTACAGGATAAAGAAATGACAGTAAGATTGAATGTTTGCTTTCCTCCAAAACATCCTTCTAATCTGTTAACACTGCGTTTTCTTTATTATCTTTATTTGTATATTCATTTTTAATGTAGAGATTTTTACTTTACCTTTTACTTTATACCTCATATAATGTATAGCATAGATATAGATATATATATTATATATATATATTCACTACTGTAAACCTGAATAAGTTGGCAAAACTAAAAAAATATGAGGTAAGTTACATTAAAAATTTTAAGTTAAAAAATCAGTTTAAGTTAGCAGAACTTGCATATTTATATTTTATTTGTTGTACCTTTTAACTACTTTTACTCTGAACTTTAAACATCTGAGTAAGCTAATTCATTCATTTAACTTAAAATTAATATATAATCTCAATTTAAATTTTTTAAGTAGAGGAAACTTGGCTAAATTAGCTAGTTAAAGTTAGCCAAGTTTCCTCTACTTAAAAAAATTTAGTTGAGATTATATATTATTGTTGTTATATAATCGGACTCATTCAGCAATTGTTATGCTAATGCTATCATGTTAGCATTATCATAACAATTGCTGAATGAGTACGATAATATAACAACAATATAACATAATAATATAACATATAACATCAATATAACGATAATATAACAAAAAAAAAAAACATAACAGAAACTCTTCTAAAATAGCATAGCAAAGCATTAAACACTAGTAAACCTTCCACTTAACATTAATCTTGCACAAAACAATTACACAACACGTAATTTGACCATTTACTCTTCCTTTCTAATGCCATGGCAAAGCATGCTGGGAAATAGAAATCCAAGCCCAGTTTCAGTTAAATTTAAGTTTGTCTAAATTAAAAGAAATAAGTTCATTAAACTCAAAACAATGAAAGGATTCAGATGACTTAAAATGTGCCAGTTTTGTGAACTAAAAAGAAAAAGAAAGTTCTAAAAACTCATAAAAGTTCATTTAATTGAACTAATTTGTTTCATTTAAGTTTGCCCTACTCAAACCAATAATTAAATCTGAGCGTTGGGGTTTACTGAGATATGTTTTCATAGCATTCAATTGGCACGTTGGGGAGGACGTGGAATAGTGTGATTTGTCAATAAAAATGATGCACAAACACTTTCAATTCAAATAACAAAACATATTAGATTGTTTTCATGAGATTTTGCTTATTTGCTATGGAAATAATGTGAAATATAGACGTGTTTGTGAGCATTAGATGTCAAATGTGAAGGAAAGTGTTGATTTAACCCTTCATGTCCTGCTCATGATGCTCCCTATGAAGGGTCCGGAGCGGTGGGAGGTTATTATTTGTTTCGTATGATCCGTTCTGCATGTTCTCAGTTCATTCTCAGAAAAAAAGAATAAATAACCGGCCACCTGATCGATTATCAGAATAAGCGTTAGTTGCAGCCCTACTGTGAATGCACAGAGTTGTGTGAACGCCACTGTCGGTGTAGGTGCTAGGCAGCACTGCAATTCAGCTTCTCTCTCCTCCTCCCCTCTTTTCCCGGCAATCGGAAAGTACCCTGTTAATCAGTCTCCTGGGACGGACTTCCAGGAGGAGGATAGGGGCCCGCTCTGCCACATGTGAGCCCAGAATGAGGTAGCTCTGCCCGGGTCAGGGCGATCCAGAGAGCCCAGCTGAGGAATAAAGCTCACAGTAGGCGATTGTTCACCAAAAGCCCCTGAGATGTTACGGTACCAATCTGGTACTTATCAGCACCAAACGCACACACGTACGGCTGTGCTCGACTGCATAAAACACACTCACTCAGACTCAATATTTACACAAACACACGCACATTTTGGCTCTTATTTATATACACACTCACTCAAAAAATAAGACACACACACACACACGCGCACACGAGCGCTGGCAAGAATCCTCCTGAAATTTCGAACGTAAACAAAACAGAGCGCGCCATAAAATTCTTTCCTTTTTCTTCCTTTTTCTTCCCCTCCTCCTCCTCCTCCCCCACCCTTCCTTTCTTCCCCGACACAGCCACAACAGACGGACGGCTGTGGAGTGGGCTATAGTGTGTAACTGTGGTCACTGCCAGTTGTGGCTTGGCTGTGGGGTTTACGGCTCTCTGCTTCATGATGATGGTGATGGTCAGTGTTGTCATCCTCATCGCCCCAGTCCACGGCTCCAGTCCTTTTATCCTGCACCGCATGGCTATGCTTACTGTTTCTAGTACAGTTTCATTATGCTAGTAGTCATATTTAATGTGTTGCGTTTACTTAAGTGCTTTATATCCCACAAATGCAATGTGCAAAACTTGAGCTTCAATTACTTCCAGTGTGGTGCATAAATCAGAAACAGTTTTTCGTAATTGCGTTTTTTAATTATTATTATTATTTTGTTCCACATTTAATCTTAAAGTTCCCTGTAGTCAATCATTTCACCCCATTAAAACTCATCTTTGATCACCAAAATTACATTTAAATGTTTTTTTCCTTTCCTAGCTTGAATGTAACTCGACACCCTTGCCTCTTTTAGTATACGTGATTCTATGAATATGCAAATGAGCCCCGCCTCCACTCACTCACTCAGCTCAGAGATCCACTGGTTGACGATCACATGTTGATCTGATTGGTTACAAGGTAGTGTGTGACGTCAGAAACACCAGCGATTTCAAACCGTGTTTTTGAGACTGTCTTTGGTTCACTGCAGTTTTAAGCAGAAAATACTCAGCAATGCTGTCGACTTATGAATTTACTCATGGTTTGTCTTAAAGCACATTAAAAACACCACATAGACATATAAACAACATTAAAACCTTGATTTTAGCTTCTAATTTTATTTGTTGTTTGTTGACTTCCAAATATAAAACCTGCTGAAATGTTTTCAGTGTGCGTATCAGTTCTTTTTGAACATTTTCATCTCATTTTAACAAAACCGTAATAATATTGATCATAATAATAATTTTGGTCACTATGATCGTGATATGAAATTTTCATACCGTTACATCCCAATTCCCAATAGAGACAGGCACAGTTTGGTAATATTCCTTTCAGAAGGAAGCCATTGGATTAGCATACTACCATATTGCTTGTACTATTTCGGCTGTATTTACTGTGCAGAGTATGCAATTTTGGCACGCAAACCATGAAGTTTGTTATGATTGTACAGATTTTTAGTTTTTTTGACTTGCAGATAAACTTGTCACTTGCCAGGTAATGTGATCCCAGTGTAGCTTTCTACAATTTGAAAAGTTTATAATTTTTTACAAATTGTATACTGTGCTCCATGCATGTCTTGCATTCTGAACACAACTTGTTAAAATGTCTATAGTCAACAAACAGAACTTTAGGGAAAACTAAAGTCTTACATGAATACGGCCAGCTGTGGAATGGCATTTTTGCCATCTTTCTTTCTGTCTGTTTCACTCCCTCTCTCTCTTCTAGTAGAAGTGGCACCAGACGGCCCTTCGGCCCTTATAAGGTGAAATCAGCACGCCTGGTAGAGTAAAACAGAACCATATGTCGCACACTGTCTCCCTCGCGCAGCTCCGCCGTGGGGCCCGGGCTCTGGCGCGGAGCTGCACACAGGAGCCTAACTTCTGCTAATATAAACCAAAGAGGTCAGATTTATATGGTCATGTTCAGGCCGCACACTGGTGCTTTATGCTACAGAGGAGGAGGTAACTAGAGCTGCGTTCTCAAAGAAACACGTGTGTCCTTGCATCCATTCATGCGCTGCAGTTCTGATAACTTTATTTTGGCTCAATAATGAATAGCTCATGTTGTTGTGAATATGGATTTGTAACAATACCCCATTTCCACCCTCTTGCTGGCCGTGAATCAGGATGGATTCTGGTCACATGCATGAGCGTCTTCTCTATGACATCATTAGAATTCTATTTTTAGAAGCATGATGTCATAGTTGGATCTTCCAGTGACTAATGGGATTGTGGACACACGGGAACTCTTTGAAAGGGGAAGGAATGTTTGATTTGATGTTTAGAGCTGACGATAACATCTTGTGTTTCAGTTTATGATTTATTTAAATATTATGTAAATATTGTGTATTTTGCCTTTACTGTAAAAAGTGATCAGTTGACTTAACTTAAAAAAGTGAGGAAACCAGTTGCATTAAAATTATTAAGTAAATAAACTTCATGTGTAATTGAAAAAATTAAGTTATTTGAACTTGACAGCTCCACATAACCTAATTTTTTCAATTACTCATGTTTATAATATTTAGCCTTCTTAATAATTTTAAGGCAACGGGTTTCCCCGCTTTTTTAAAAGTTAATTCAAGTGATCAAATCATCAAGTCTATTAAGGTTTTTTTTTTGTTCTGTGACATTTATTGCAAAGACAAATAATTTCCCAAATTAAAATTTTAGGCATTTTTACTGTTTACAAGAAACACAAGCATTAAACAACACAATAAAATAAATATATACATTTAATTAGATTAACTATTCTTTTAATTATAATGAAAATGACAATAGAAATGGTTTTATTTCTACAAAAAAAAAAAAAAAAAAAAATTTAGCATTCATTTGCACCCTTATTAATACATCCTTAAATAAGATGTATAGTATATTAACCATAAAAGTGATTAATACAGCATTCATATAGTGCTGTAAAGAATACCATGGTATATTTCCAAACAAACATGGAAGTGCCCTGATACGCTTTGCTGTCGTTTGGTTACTCTTGAGCGTTTCTTTCAGCTGTAGTTATGAAGTAAGTGTGTTGTCAGCGTGCAGCAGAAAAACAGCACAATCACAATCCGTTCTTCACTGTTGAAGTGAATCTGGACGTTAAATCAAGCCTTTCAAATGCTGCATGGAAAATGTGAGCCACACGTGAGAGCTACTTCATATTGGAGCGGCCGCCCTACCGTTCGCTTCTCCAGCAATCAGGCACTCAGAAACACTGAAGCCTGTGTGGAAATCACCCGCTTCTGCAATCAATAAACCGTATAAAAGACATGAAGGAACGACATGCAAATAAAGAGAGAAATCTCCAAAGCAGAGATTTAAAGATTAATCCCGCACAACTGCAAACCCTGGATTAGCCTTCTCATTTCCATATTTATGAGTTTAATACATGGCCTTTTTTAACTGCTTGTTTTTCCAGCATGTTAAAGGTTTTTTTTTATATGTTCCTTGAGGTTTACTTATAATGTTAAAAAAGTTTTTGTCTGAAATGGTCAGTTTTTAAGGGGCTTGTTGTCAGTAAACAGCCACAGTTATGATTGGCTAACGTCATTGCGTCGGAAACAGTATCAATGCCCACTTGCTATTGCTTGTGAACACCATCCATATAAAACCCTCATTCACAGACAAGGCATTATGAAATCATTTACTTATAGTTTGTGATGCCGCTGCTGTCAGATTCAGTACAGTCGCTGCTTCATCTGTCAACTTCGCGAACTCGTTTACAAAGAAAATGCTCCGAACAAACATATAATCCTCCGGTGCGATCCGGGACGCCATTAAATAAACCATCCACTTGTTCCCGATGTTGGGATCATTCTATAGTCCGTAGAGAGACTGAAACGGCTGTGGAGTGTCAGAAACTGAACACACATCTGTCTACTGTATCCAGTGTAGACAGCGTCAGTCATTATAATGCGTTCTTGTAGCTTTTGACGCGACGCTAAAAGTGATAGATATTGATATTGCGGGATCTGTGATGCACACGGGCAAACACATTTGCATATGACTGCCTTCAGAGAAAGACATTGACGAATAGTTTTAAACATTTGCATCATAGGCCCCGCCCACTGGTGTTCAGTCACTTAAAGGGTTAGTTCACCCAAAAATGAAAATTAAGTCATTAATTACTCACCCCTATGCATGCTGTACCAACACCGTAAAGGCTCGTACACACCGGGACGAATATCGGCGCGCGTTATTCGGCAGTGTTTTTCATCGCGTTTTTTGTGTTCACACCCAAACGATTTTCGCTGACGATGAGTCGAGTGGACATGCAAATTCATTCCCTGACATTAGATGGCGCCCATTTGCTCTGCAATACCACTTCATAACATTCTCTTTTATTAAGATTTAGATGTAGTCGCTGTCGCGTTTGTCATATAGTTCTTTATGTTCCGACAGCAACGAGACCAGCGGCTCTCCATTCATCTTGCCTTGCATCTTCCTCGTCTTATTTCTTCCCGGCAGTGTAGACGCTACTTGGCGTATATCTTCTTCGCCGTTGTGTATGTGTGCTCAGCAAGACCGCTTTGTGTTTGAGCGCCCCCAAGTTGTGTTTTACTGTAACTTCAGAAGCTCCAGACACGTGAGCAAAAGCACCAATCTCATTGGTCGGATAGTTTTTGACGCGGCGCGTCAAACTAAAAAAAAACTAACCCGAGGCGTTTTTAAAAAAATGACGCTTTTACGCGTGGCGTTTTTTCGCGTCGGTGTGCACACTCACATTGGCGCCCTTTGTTTAGTCACGAGGCGTTAAACGTCGGCGAATATCGCGCGCGAAATTCGTCCCGGTGTGAACAGGCCTTAAGACCTTCGTTCATCTTCGGAACACAAATGAAGATATTTTTGATTAAATCTGAGAGCTGGATCACTGCTACATAGGCTTCCTAAGGGAATGACACTTGATGGCCCAGAAAGTCATTGAAGAAAATGTTTAAATATTCCATGTGCCTACAGTGGCTCAACTATAAATTTATCAAGCGACGAGAATACTTTTTGTGCGGGAAAAAAAACAAAAATAACGACTTTATTCGACTATTCCATTGCTTCCTTGTGGGCCTTGAGACGAGAGTTCAAGAGATTTCCAGGACGCATGCGCGAGAAGAGAACTGACCTTCTTCTTATAGTTGAGAAGTACAACTTATAGTTGAGCCACTGTAGGCACATGGAATATTTAAAAATTTTCTTTAATGACTTTCTGGGCCGTCAAGTTTCATTCCCTTAGGAAGCCTATGTAGCAGTGATCCAGCTCTCAGATTTAATCAAAAATATCTTCATTTGTGTTCCGAAGATGAACGAAGGTCTTACGGGGTTGGTACAGCATGGGGGTGAGTAATTTACTGACTTAATTTTCATTTTTG
Organism: Rhinichthys klamathensis goyatoka; assembly: GCF_029890125.1. Taxonomy (NCBI): domain Eukaryota; kingdom Metazoa; phylum Chordata; class Actinopteri; order Cypriniformes; family Leuciscidae; genus Rhinichthys; species Rhinichthys klamathensis. The sequence continues at coordinate 216,975 of NW_026606895.1, forward strand.
GGTGAACTAACCCTTTAACAGCTTTTTTCCGAGGTTTTGAGGTTTTTTGTCCTACTGTGTCGTACGTGGGGTCAGAGGTCACCGTTACCGGAAGCCAGTGATTATTGTTTATAAGGTTTTAGATTGGGATATTTTTCCTACAAAAACCCATCGCTTTGCTTCAGAAGGCCTTTACCAACCCACTGGAGACGAATTGATTACTTTTATGATGGATGGATGCACTTTTTTTGAGTTTCAAAAAAATCTATTCAACGCCATTATAAAGCTGTGAACCCCCTGTGGTGAAAATCAAGCTTTTGATTTATATGTCTCTGTGGTGTTTTTAATATGCTTTAAGACAAACCATGTGCAAATTCATAAGTCGACAGCATTGCTGAGTATTTTCTCCTTAAAACTGCAGTGAACCAAAGACAGTCTCAAAAACACGGTTGAAATCGCTGGTGTTTCTGACGTCACACACTACCTTGTAACCAATCAGATCAACGTGTGATCGTCAGCGAGTGGACCTCTGAGCTGAGTGAGTGAGTGGAGGCGGGGCTCATTTGCATATTCATAGAACCACGTATACTAAATGAGGCAAGGGTGTCGAGTTACATTTAAGGCATGAAGACCCTCTTTTTCAAGAAAAAAAAGTTGAAATGTGTCATTTTGGTGATCAAAGATAAGTTTTGGATGAAATGATCGACTACAGGGGACTTTAATATAACTGACTGTGTTCGGCTGGAAGAAGATAGTTTTCATTATAACTAACCCTTTAAGGCAGAAGTTTTTCCTCTGATTTCTCGACTGTTACCTGGCCGTCATCTCGTGACTCTGAAGGTATTTCTTTCCATTCCAGTTGCTTGAATAAACTTTCCGAGACCCTTACACAACACTATCTCTGATTCTGAGGAAAATGCACTCAGAAGAGCACAGCGCAACACTTTCATTCAGTATGCACTGATAACGTTCAGATTTGTTACCATAGTTGCGCACACACACACGCGTCGTGTTGCGTAACGTGATGATGCGTACGATCTCCTCCTGTTAGTGAGCAACTAAAGAGGATCTGACACAATAACGACTTTAGCAGAGGCTTTTCAGCAGCGTCGACGGTCAGTTGAGGAAAACGCCTCCTTCTCTCTTACACAGTCTGTCTGGAATGGACAGATGTTTCCTTCTGGGAACAGTTCACACACACACACACACACACACACACTCCGTTGTGCCCGTGTCTGCTAACACAGGTTACAGTATTGGCTTTATTGATTGGTGTGTTAATCAGGAAGACTGATGATGATTGGTCCATTGTTCAGATTGCTTGTACTTTGCATCATGGGTGATGAAACGTGAACTTATAAACTACACTTTAAAATGAATTCAGATAGAAAACAGTTTTACAGTTTAAGTTGTAATAATATTACTGTTTTACTGTATTTCGGATCAAATAAAGGCCTTCTTGATGAGCAGAAGAGACTTGCTGGGTTGACCCAAAAATGTAGTTTCTGTCATCATTAACTAATGTTGTCTAAACCTGTACTGCATTCTTTCTTCCTACACAAATGAGCCGTGATTTAACATTGTCGTGGTCCGATAAAAGTGAATGAATCGTACGACTTCGGGAGACTTGTAATGTCGTGCACGAGTCACATGATCTCCTTTCATGATGCTTTTGTGCTCCATTGTGGAGCTTGACAGCTTTAGTCCCCATTCACTTTCAAAGAGCAGCATGAACATTCGGCTGAACGTGAAGCGTTGGGCTGGAGTTTGAGTGTGTGTGTGTGTGTGTGTGTGTAAATGTCTAAGCGTGTCTTTCTGGCTTCTGTTGCAGAGATCTGTCCAGAAACCACATTCCCTCTGTGGATTGGAGCCTCTTTGATCACCTCACCGCCCTCAAGGAGCTGTAAGTGCCACGTCTCTCGTGTGTGTGTGTGTGTGTGTGTGTGTGTGTGTGTGCTGGAGACGCAGTCCTCCGTGTACGTCTGTAATGGGTGGTCTGGAGAGATCGTGTGCACGGATAATAGGTGGTCTGGTGTAATCCAAGCTAAAAGGCAATTGTTTTCTAATCTTTTAATCTGCAACTTCCTGTTTACCCCTCCCCCCCTCCAGGTATAAGTTATATATATTCATTATATTTTCCTCTTTTAAGACCGTTAAAATTTCTTGAAATTATTTTCAGCCCATTTTCTCTCCAGATTCTCATTACTGTAATGCAGTCATATGCTACCATCATTAATATTTATAACGGGCTTTGCCATTTAAGTAATATATCGTGACTTTTTTGCAGTATTTCTGCAATATTATTATTATTATTATTAATAAATAATGATTTATTAATTGTAAAGTATTTTGTTTTATTATGTGTAACAGAATATATTCAATAATATATCATGGCATCTTTTATTGCCGTAGATTATAATATTTTGATGACTTAAATGATTGGAAAATATCGAAATTAAGTTAAATTAATATTCAAATGAAGTTATATTGAAATAATCTTAATTAAAATGCTAAAAACAAATCTTGATGTTAAGTGAAATTATCATTGTTATTATTATTATTATTATTTATACATTATTAATTAGACATATGTATTATTAAGTATTTTATTATGTGTAACTGAATAATATGAAATAATATAATATATCATGACATCTTTTATTGAAGTGGACTATATTATTGATGATGGGAAATATTTAAATTAAGTTACATTCATATTTAAATTAAGTTATATTAAAATGACCTTAATTAAAATGCTAAAAACACATCAAATCAAAATATAAAGTGAAATTTTCTTATTTTTATTTTAATGAATGAAAAATATTAAATTCAGTTTTTTAATTTATTTATGGGAACTGAACATAATATTAAGTAAAATGCTAAAATACTAAGCACATCAAATCACTATGTATCTTTTTATTTATTTTTTGCTATTATTAATAATAAAAAAGTGTTTATTTATTTGTGATTGAATGTATTTGCTGTGTAACTCAAGCAGATGCACTGGAGTGTGTGTTGGCTTTTCTCCTCAGGTATCTTCAGAGCAATCGTCTGGTCACTCTTCCTCACGGGATCTTCGGCTGTGGGCCGTTAACTGTGCTGTAAGTGTGTGTGTGTGTGTGTGTGTGGCAGGATGCTCTAGTTCCCAGACCTTTTTTTTTTCAGCTCATATGGTGAGAATGTGTAGGCGGATCTTTCTGGAGTCTCTCCCGAACCGCAGAGTCAAACGCCGAGGAACTGAACAGCTCTTTAAGCTCAAACTAAAGCAAAATAAGCAGAAAAGTGAATCAGTTACCTTTATCTTTGTTGTGTGAACAGTAACAGACCTGCACCTCAACTACAGCAACACACACACACACACACACATTGTGAGTTCAATCACATGCCCATTACAACCAATTAAACGTCATTGCTTCAGGCTTTGACTGCACCATTTCCTGCTCCATTTTGGTATATACACACACACACACACACACACACACACACACACACACACACACACACACACACACACACACACACACACACACACACACACACACACACACACACACACACACACACACACACACACACACACACACACACACACACACACACACACACACACACACACACACACACACACACTCTGTCTGGTTCACCAAAATCACTCCAGAACTTTTCCATATGCTGCTCCAACAGCTGAACAAGGGAACGATTATACTGAGAGGAAAAGAAAGAAGTGACTTAGAAAGAAGGAAAGAATCCTGAGCAATAATATACGTTTCACTTTTGTCTTTCATGTCTTGCAGAGATTTGAGCAACAACCAGATCACCACCATCGAGGAACGAACATGTGATAATTTATTTAATTTAACTACAATGTGAGTACGAACACACATGTACAGAGTCACACACATCACGGATAACCTTCAGCCTCTGTGTTCTCAAACATTCAAAACAAGAGCTGAAGAGAAGCCGAATGACCTTGGATGTAAACCAGATCTTAATACTGCGTGCGTGTGTGTGTGTGTGTGTGTGTGTGTGTGTGTGTGTGTGTGTGTGTGTGTGTGTGATTAGAAGAGACGTCCATTGCACATAAACCAGCCACACACAAATAAAGAGCTTGTTCTCACATGATGAACTGCTTGGTAATGCTTTAATAGTGATAGAATATACAGTAAATGACTTGTTTTTCACAATAAATATGAAGCCTCTCATTATTAAGATTTCTTGGCATTATTTTCAGCATTATTTTTTCTTCCGGATTCTCATTACTGTAAAGCGGTGAATGTACACTAGCAATTTAAATCATATATCATGACATATTTTATTGCAGTAGTCTATTCTATATTATTTTATTGTATATTTATTTGAGGAACTGAATAAATGAAATAATATTAATTCATACATAATGAAATTCTTTATTGTAGCAGACATTCATGTTTATTTTTTTTTTTTAGTTGTATTTGATTAAATGAATAAATGTAATACTATTAAATAATATATCAATACATAATTCTTTTACTGAATAGACTTTTTATTTTTAATTATTTAATTTAATATTTTAATTAAATAATTTTTATTCTATTTTTAATTTATTTAAATTATATAAATACAAACGCTAACTGGGTAAATAGTCTACTCCAATAAAAGAGGACATGATACATTATTTTAAATGTATATATAAATAATATTAAATAATAAGATTTAAATGATCAAAGTATTACAGCAATGAGAAAATGTGTTAGGAAATCTTAATGGGTGCAAAAAGTCTACTTTACTTCTTTTAATTTTATTGCAGTAACTTTTTACCAATTGACAATGATTACAATCTTGTTTTGAAGTTAAAAGAAACATTACGATTCTTTTTCCCTCCGTGATTTAATAATAATTCGCATATTATCCAATGGTTAAATAGTCTTATCCAGATTCTATTGCCGTTTTTATTTGCTAAAGCTTCATTGTATTCCCTCTGTGCCTTTCCAAGTGCTGCTCTCATACCAGGATTAAAATCCCCTGTTGAACTCTTTTCAGTTCTGCAATAATTCTAGATTAGAGTGCTGTGTTCACTTGTGACCACTTGTGTTCATGTCCAATAAGACTCGAGCTTGACCTCAGGGTCCGTCCACACGTCGGCACAGAATAATGAGATATTCCCTGTGTTCGGCAGAGATCTGAGCTCTAACCCGTTCGTCTGCGACTGTAAGCTGGTGCAGTTGGTCAGCTGGTTGCAGGAAAAAGGCGTTCGAGTGAAGCGACCCAACTCTATGCTCTGCGACCGTCCACCGGAAGTGAAAAATCAGCCGCTGCTCAACGTCAGTGTGCACACCTGCGGTGAGAGACACACACACACACACACCTGGACCGGACTAGAGCAGAACAATACGGAAGCGTATTGCGTTCACTTGAGGAAAAAAAATCTACTCTGTTTTTCTGAATTAACGAGTTAATTATCTCAGAATTACGAGATAATTTTTCTTGAAAAACATTAAATCTGAGATAATTAAGTCGTTAATTCAGAAAAACAGAGCAAAAACTTTTTTTCCATGAAAAATGATCTCGTAATTCTGAGATAATTAACTCGTTAATTCAGAAAAACTGAGCAAAAACTTTATTTCCATGAAAATTATCTCGTAATTCTGAGATAATTAAGTTGTTAATTCAGAAAAACAGAGCAAAAACTTTTTTTCCATGAAAAATTACTTTGTAATTCTGAGATAATTAAGTTGTTAATTCAGAAAAACAGAGCAAAAACTTTTTTTCCATGAAAAATATCTTGTAATTCTGAGATAATTAACTCGTTAATTCAGAAAAACAGAGCATAAACTTTATTTCCATGAAAGTTATCTCGTAATTCTGAGATAATTAACTCGTTAATTCAGAAAAACAGAGCAAAAACTATTTTCCATGAAAAATTACTTTGTAATTCTGAGATAATTAACTCGTTAATTCAGAAAAACAGAGCAAAAACTTTTTTTCCATGAAAAATTACTTTGTAATTCTGAGATAATTAAGTCGTTAATTCAGAAAAACAGAGCAAAAACTTTTTTCCATGAAAATGATCTCGTAATTCTGAGATAATTAACTCGTTAATTCAGAAAAACAGAGCATAAACTTTATTTCCATGAAAGTTATCTCGTAATTCTGAGATAATTAACTCGTTAATTCAGAAAAACAGAGCAAAAACTATTTTCCATGAAAAATTATCTCGTAATTCTGAGATAATTAACTCGTTAATTCAGAAAAACAGAGCAAAAACTTTATTTCCATGAAAATTATCTCGTAATTCTAAGATAATTAACTCGTTAATTCAGAAAAACAGAGCAAAAACTTTTTTCCATGAAATTATCTCGTAATTTTGAGATAATTAACTCGTTAATTCAGAAAAACAGAGCAAAAACTTTATTTCCATGAAAATTATCTCGTAATTCTAAGATAATTAACTCGTTAATTCAGAAAAACAGAGCAAAAACTTTTTTTCCATGAAATTATCTCGTAATTTTGAGATAATTAACTCGTTAATTCAGAAAAACAGAGCAAAAACTTTTTTCCATGAAAAATTATCTCGTAATTCTAAGATAATTAACTCGTTAATTCAGAAAAACAGAGCAAAAACTTTTTTCCCATGAAATTATCTCGTAATTTTGAGATAATTAACTCGTTAATTCAGAAAAACAGAGCAAAAACTTTTTTCCCATGAAAAATGATCTTGTAATTCTGAGATAATTAACTCGTTAATTCAGAAAAACAGAGTAGATTTTTTTCTTCAAGTGAATGCAATACGCTTCCGTAGAACAATACACAGTTTGGCAACACTTTATTTCCATAGTCCGTTCGATACATGTGGAAATCAGGAGATACATTGTGTTATAGAAGGCTTTTCAATCCACAAATCACCAACATTCACCATGGATGTAATGTAGTAATGCTTACTGTAACCATGGGTTTGTGGCACAAATTGTCGGGTTTTATTTTTTTGACATTATTCATTTCAGTGTGAGTGAAATTCAAGCACTTTCAAGTGCTTCACACTTTTTCCAGCACTTCAAAACTCTGAATATTATCCAATTTTAATGTTATTTTGGTAACACTTTACAATAAGGTTCGTTAGTTAACATTAGTTAACTACATTAGTTAGCATGAACTAATAATGAACTGCACTTATACAGGATTTATTAATATTTGTTAACGTTAATTTCAACATTTACTAATACTTTATTAAAATCTTGTAAACATTAGTCAATACACCGTGAACTAACATGAGCAACAATGAACAGCTTTATTTTTATTAACTAATGTTAACAAAGATTAACAAATACTGTAGCAAATGTATTGCTCGTGGATAGTTCTACATTAACTAATGTTAACTAATGAACCTTATTGTAAAGTGTTTTGATTTGTAAAACTAAAAGTTTAACGCTTTGTGGCAAACAAGCACTTTTATTTTAAAAAAATTACTTATTGATATAATAATAGCACTTATTGATATATTAGTCTCATGAAAAACAAAAACTTTTCTTCAAATTGTGACTGAATTACACAGAAAGCAAGTAAAGAGCGCTTCTTTTATGATCACGGAAGCTGTCGGTCACTTCGGGATGAAACTATAAAACAACAACGGTACATTTAATACGAGTAGAATATTAAAATTTTCCCTATAAAAATGAGATTTTCGCACATTACCGTCGCTGTAAATAAAAGTTCATTTTATCTGCATATCAATTCACGCCCAGTGCTTTACTGTTAAATTCCCAATAAACAAACATGTAATATTATTAGTAACTGCACTAATTAATGCAAAACATAATGAACTTTCTGACATATTTTCCCGATCGGTAGACCTTAATGTGCCACTGCTCTCACATGTTCATCTGGAGCCCTGTGTAGTGCAGTTTACCTTCGGTTACAATCACTGAGGGGAAATAAATAATGCATTACAAACACACATTTATTCATTCAGCAGATGCTTTTATCCAAAGCGACTTTACATAACAAGAGCCAACAATATTCATAACAGACAACTAGATTTGAAAGCAAGCTAGAGAAGAGGAGAAATGCAGAGAAATGATACATAAAGGCCTCGAATAAAGTAATGGCATATTTTGTTTATTGAGAGCCTGAATTGGTGATTCCCGTCTCTCTCTCTCTCTCTCTCTCTCTCTCTCTCTCTCTCTCTCTCTCTCTCTCTCTCTCTCTCTCTCTCTCTCTCTCTCTCTCTCTCTCTCTCTCTCTCTCTCTCTCTCTCTCAGGCCTGACGTACGCGGGCTGCCTGGAGGACGAGGAGCACGTGGCGGGTGTGGAGCTGGTCATCTTCTCCTCCTCCACTCCCGGGCCGTTCTCGCGGGAAGAGTGCAACTCTAAGTGCTTCCACGAGAACCAGCTGTACGGCGGTCTGGGTCAGCAGAGGGAGTGTCTGTGCAGCACCAACTCTGAGCCCAACCACATCAGCGAGTCGCAGTGTTCGGCCGCCTGCGCCAACCCGCAGGTCATGAAGAAGTGCCGCTGGACTGTGGCGCAGGACGTGTTTCAGGTACACAGCTCAAGGTCTTCAGAGATCAAACACGCCTGAAGCGGATGGTCTAGCTCTTCACAATCACAAGCTTGGGTCTTGTCCACACACTGATACGGTTTAGTTTGAAAACGCATCTTTTCTCTCCGTTTTGGCCTCCCGTCCACACTGAGACGGCGCTTTGATTAATGAAAACGCTCTCCCCTAAGTGGACAAATTTGAACCGCCGTTTTTACGTTGTGGTGCGGACTGTGTAAACGATGACGCATGTTTAGTCATGTGACGCATATTGAACCCATAGATATTCATGTTTATACGGGTATTGTGCTTGTTAAAAGTGAACTAAGTAACTTTTTTACCTTTACCGAACAGCTTTGGAGTCATTGTAATGTTTATATTACAAATTTCGTGTTGAATGGTGGTCGTCTCGCACCCCCCTGGTGCCTGTGAGCCGCAAAACCACCCTTTTTGGGCCGGCGGGCGTGTGATATCAGGTCTCGCGAGGTAACGAATTGCTTTACGGCAAAAAAAAGATCTGATAAAATTCTGATAAAATGAGCATCAAACAGAAATAACCCGGCGCCGTATACATGTGGTGTTCGAGGCGCACATACAATACAGACTGCCGACAGTTAAACAGGGCGCGCGCAGCTCTTAAAGGGGCCATACCTTATTTCCACTCGTTACAGCGTCCATCCTACTGAACAGGTACCGGTGTACAGGGGGAGGGGATCCGGCCGTGAGTGCGAGCCATCTCTGCGTCAGTGCTATTCACGACAGTACAAGTGCTCCACAGCGACTCTAGGGGTCGCTGTTTGACAAAAACGGAATTCCTACTTAGTGCTGCTTTAAGTGCTTTTCACTTTCACACAGTTGCTAAAATATGTGACTTCACACACACTCTTCATATCACAGGCCTGCAAAGACGACAGAAAACTCACTCGCATTTGCTGTCCTGATGAAACACGAGAGCAGTTTTAGACCAAACATATAATGATGAGTGAGAGCGACCTGACGCATCAGTGAATGAGGAGATATTTTGCTGAATAAAATGATCTTGTCAGAAGAATTGTGCGATAACTTAATTTATTTATTTGTCCGTCTGTATCGTCTCTGTGAGGTGTTACGCACGCGCAGTGAGGAGAATGTAGCGTTTTCAGGCGTTTTGCAAAAGTTTCTCCTCCACACTGAAACCAAACGTCGGAAAACGCCTGAAACGCTAGTGTGGACGGAGAGCGCTTTTAAACGAAAATGTATCCGGATTAATGTAGACGTAGCTTTGGATATCACAAGGTTGGATATCAAATTTTTAGGGCAGTTCCTCTGGATTAGAGTCATGTGATCACTGACATTAAAGGGATAGTTCACTTTGAAATAAATTTTTGATATGTTTTAGCTTACCTCAAGGGCTCCCGAGATGTAGGTGTCTTTGTTTCCGCAGAAGTTTCAATTTTGATATTTTTAGGTCAAACCGTTCTTGTCTGTCATATAATGCAGGTCTATGGTCACCACCTCAAAGAGCATGCACAGAGAAGTCCAAATTAAACATGATTTAATGACTCGTAAATGTAAGTACACATTGATGGCCTAAGACACGAAACGAGCGGTTTGTGTGAGAAAACGAACAGTATTTATATCCTTTTTACCTCTTGTAACCACAGCCACGTCCAAGTGATCTGAGGGCGAGGGCGCGGGCGCTTCGGTCTGCGCAAGCGCCGGAAGTGATCTCTCGCGCGTGTACGTCACTCATACAATTTTTTCATTTTTTTTATTTTTTAAATTGTTTTCTTTTACGACGGTTTAAACATCCCGGATAAGCGCAAATTAGTACCATTTTAATTAGCCGTCTTGCCTACAATCTCTGCTCTGTGTAAACAATGAGTGACGTACACGCGCGAGAGATCACTTAAATGTAAATTATTTTATGATAATAAAAATAATCTGTATCGATTAGTCATGAGGGCGCGGGCGCTTCGGTCTTTTCCGGAAGCGCCCGCGCCCTCAGATCACTTGGACGTGGCTGTGGTTACAAGAGGTAAAAACGATATAAATACTGTTCGTTTTCTCACACAAACCGCTCGTTTCGTGTCTTAGGCCATCAATGTGTACTTCCATTTACGAGTCATTAAATCATGTTTAATTTGGACTTCTCTGTGCATGCTCTTTGAGGTGGTGACCATAGACCTGCATTATATGACTGACAGACAAGAACGGTTTGACCTAAAAATATCAAAATTGAAACTTCTGCGGAAACAAAGACACCTACATCTCGGGAGCCCTTGAGGTAAGCTAAAACATACCAAAAATAAATTTCAAAGTGAACTATCCCTTTAAGATGCGATGTCGTAATAAATCCAAATCAAAAAGTCTGTTCACTCGGCAGCCATGTTTGATCCAGCCAAGTCCTATCTATTTGAATGGGGGAATCCTGGAATCTCAAAATCTTATATAAAATATTTCAAATCAGCAACAAAATCTGACTTGAACTGTCCCATAAATGTTGTTTCTTACCGTATGTTCAAATAACGTACTTTTTTTTTTTACGCGAATGTAATATTTCAACAACATATTGTCCGTTGCACTTTCTCCCATTCATAAGTAACATGAGTGCACTGTATTGGTACATCTAAAGTCAAATAAATGCTGTTCTTTTGAACTTTCTATTAATCAAAGAATCATGAAAAAATATATCACAGTTTCCATAACAATATGAAGCAGTTTAACTGATTTCAACACTGATAATAATCATAAATGTTTCTTGAGCATCAAATCATCATATTAGAGTGATTTCTGAAGGATCATGTGACACTAAAGACTGGAGTAATGATGCGGAAAATTCAGCTTTGATCACAGGAATAAACTACATTTTACAATATATTCACATTGAAAACATCTCTTTTAAAATGTAATAATATTTACTGTAAGTGTCTTAATGATTTGAACGCATTCTCCGCCCACAGGTGAATTTCTCCGCCTCTCTTCCTTCCCGTCGCGTGTCCGTTCATTCCGAGGCCGTCCTGTCTGTCGCCTCCTCCGTCTTCCCCGCCTCTTTCTCATGGGACTTCGGTGACCTTTCACCCCGGGTCAACAGCTCCACGCCCAACACCACGGCGAGGCATAAGTACGGGGTCCCGGGACGCTACCAGGCTCAAGTGAGTCTCTCGGCGGGTCACCAGGAGATCGTGGCTCAGGGGAGCGTGAGTGTGGATCTGCCGCCTCGACTCGAGCTCCACTGCCCTGCACTCGTAGTGGCCAATCAGAGCCTGGAGGCGGAGCTTTCTCTGGTCAACTGGGGCGGAGTGGGCGTAACCGTGGACTGGAGGATCCAGAAGGACGGGAGAGAGATAGCAAGAGGTACGAGAAGCATGAGCTCTGATTTAAGAACTAATGTGCATGTATTTACTCTAGCTGTGTCCTTTTCTGATATCATCATATCAGAGTGATTTCTGAAGGATCATGTGACACTGAAGACTGGAGTAACGATGCTGAAAATTCAGCTTTGATCACAGGAATAAATTACATTTTAAGAGATATTCAAATAGAAAAAGGTTTAAATTGTAATAATATTTAGCAATATTACTGTTTTTACTGTAGCTTTGATGAAATTTAATTATATTATATTAATTATATTATATTTAGTGCTGTCAAATCGTGATTAATCGAATCGTTTTTGTTTACATAATATGTGTGTGCATATACATTATTGTATTTATATAAATATATAATATATACTGTATATGTATATATGTATACATACACATACATTTTATATATATATATATACACACTGTATATATGTATAAATATGTGTTTGAGAGTAAATACAGTATATACACACACACAGACATATATAATATATATATACACACTATATATGTGAACACAATATGCATACATGATTAATCGTGAATAGTCAATTTGACTGCACTAATTATATTATTATATTATATTATATTATATTATATTATATTATATTATATTATATTATATTATATTATATTATATTATATTATATTATATTATTGAGCATTACAAATGTATTATAGTAAAAAAAAATTCAATGGCCTGATTTGAGCTAAAGAAGCACAATTTATGATACCAATCAGATTTAATATTGAGTAAAATATTACATTTTTAACTAGATTAACCTATTTTATTCAGCGTTTCATTAGTATTAAATTGAGTGTAATTCATAAAAAAAACATTTCTCTGCTATTTTCAATGGGTTTTTTCTTTTTTTACGTGTTTTATACTCGTCCCTATGCATTCTATGATTGTTATCACGAAACATAAAGGCCATATTAAAGTGTCTCATCTGTAGCAGGATGTTTTGACACGGGCTTTGTGTCTCGTCTAGATGGACAGCTCACTATTTTTGGAGAACTACACATACAAACTGCACAATCTTGATGACACACTCTCACATCAGGACAGCTCAGATATAACGCGCTTTGAAATGACCATGTACTCTCTCTCGCTCTCTCTCTCTTAAAATATCCTGCTTTTCGTGATCTATCAAACCATAAACATCCCCTCTCTTTCACAAAGCATGTAAGCGATGGCATGTGCAGATTCCCTGGTTTGTTTATCAGGCCTGCAGAGATCTGTCCATCATTGTTTGCTTTGAGAGAACAGATAAGAGCGTCGTTCCCAGATAAGAGCGTGTTACAGAAGCAGAGAAATTATTGATGTGTCTGAATATAACATATACAATAAGCAGGCTTTTCAACTTTTAAAAGGGAGAAAAAAATGTTTCCTATATTGTTCGTTGTTGACGTCACTTTGTAAAGAAGGGAGGATGTGTGAGATCCTCAAAGACCTTGAACGAATTAGCATAAGATTAAAGAAAATATGGCCTAGATGCTTTTTAGTTTGGGTTAATGAATGACCCATGCAATTAATAATCCATAATGTTTTGTCCAGAGAATTGTTTTGCACTGAAATCTCATTGAAATGTTGATATGGACTTGGTTTTATTTTTTGTAATTTTTACAGCATTTTTAGCATATTTGTTATTTAGTTATTAATATTTTCTGTTGTTTATGCATTCACAAAATTGTGCATTTTCCTAATATGCCTGTCAATATTTTCAGTACTATGCAGTTATATATTAATATATATTTATTGTACAGTTTTTTAAAACAATTTTTTTATATTTAAGATATTTTTGCAGATTTTCTTGCGTTCATGTTTTCTATTTAATTATATTATTTTACACTACTGTTCAGATGTATATGGTCAGAATTTTTTTATTAATACTTTTATTCAGCAAGGATGCACTAAATTGATCAAAAGTGACACGTTTATATTGTTATAAAAGATTTATATTTCAAATAAATGCTGGTTTTTTAAACTTTCTTTTCATCAAAGAATCCTGAAAAATATAATCTATAATCTACTAAAAATAAATCAGCATATCAGAGTGATTTCTGAAGGATCATGTGACACTGAAGACTGGAGTAATGATGCTGAAAATTCAGCTTTTGATCACAGGAATTAATTACATTTGAACAATATATTACAATAGAAAACTTATTTTAAATTGCAATAATATTTCACAATATAACTATTATTCACATAGAAAATGTGTGATTTGTGATCAAATAAATGCAGCCTTGGTGAGCATAAGAGACTTGTTTCTAAAACTGTAAAAAAAAAAAAAACTCCCAAACGTAATATTATATTATATTAAGAAACTGCTTATAAACAATATTAATACAGTGGAACGTCCTGTCCCCTCAGCGGAGCCGCTGTGTTTGCCAGATGCGCTCCATCACACGGACTCGTCCCGCTGTTTCCTCTTGGTGTCGGAAGAAGTCAGCTGGTCGGACGCACGTCGGGACTGTTCGGCCCGTGGAGGGGAGCTCGCAGTGGTGCATTCCCAAACCGTCCGGGACCTCCTGGCCCCTCGGATCACACAGTGAGTCACACACACTCTACAACTGCTGCAAATCTGCTTCCACAAAACCTTAATAAAACTTTCATTCTAAATTCTAAATTCCAAACCCCCTTTTAGAAGATTCCGGAACTCCTCGTTTATCTGTGTGTGTCTTGATGGGCTTTCATGTGATTTGATTGTGTGATTTTAGTCAGTACACCGATAGTCACACCATTGGATGAGCCAATATTATGATGTCCGGTCCAAAACTATTTGAAATTCCACCCGCGACAGAAATGACACGTTTCACCTTTTATATCAAAGCCGGCTCGAAATGGCATGAAGACGCCGAGTTAAACGACTTCCGCCGCTAATGTGTCCATTGAGAGCTGTGCTGCTTTTTTGACCCTGACTTTTTTCCTCTGAAACAGCAGCAAGGCACCATGGGAAATGCCTTTTTAAAATGCATTTTAAAGTCACCGAGTGCTGCCCAGCTCACGACCTGCTGAGAAACACTGGGAATGTGTGATTTCCTCACAGGAACAAGCCAGAACATTCAGAACCAATAAATGTGTCTCATAATGTGACAAAGTGTCTCATTAGAACACTGGATGTGTGAGACGATCACACACACAAACACACACACACACAGACACAGACACACACACATTTTGGAAAATTAATTCATGATGTTCTCGCTCATTATATACATTTTGTAAATTCTGAACACAAAAAAGTTACGGACTGCAGCTTTAACATTAGTCAAATATGAGATCACATGAAATAACAATGAACAACATTTCATTTAGCCTATTAATCTTAGTTAATGTTAATTTCAACATTTACTAATGCATTGTTAAAATCCAACATTGTTAATTTGTATTTTTTATGAACTAACATTAACAAAGATGAAACAATACAGTAACAAAATATATTGCTCACTGTTAGGTAATGTATTACCTAATGTTGACAAATGAGACCTTATTTTAGTGTTGCCGTTACTTACTATACTAACAGTAAATTATGCATAATTACAAGCAACTAAACCTAACCGTTAGTACATGTTGTTGATTAATATTACTCAGTACTTAAATGTATAATTATACCGTAACAACAAGGGCAACTGTGTCTTGTTTTCCAGTAGAAATATCTAAACATTCTTAATCAAGGTACAT